>NW_027551560.1:3757556-3785371 GCF_008692635.1 Crocuta crocuta
CGGGCAGGGCGGCGACAAGGCGGCCGCAGAGCGGGCCCGGCGCCCTGCCGCCCTGCCCTCCTGGCGAGGGCGGAGGTGAACCAATGTCACCCGCCCTCCCACCCTCCCCGGCCACTCACCAGGGTGAGGGCGGCCCGGGTGGGCTGCAGCTTCCTCTTGCTCACAGCCCGGACAGTGGCCCGGACTAAAGAAGCCGACATTCTCGCCGTCCCGGCGCCCCGTTGCCTCGGGCCGGAGCTCGGCCACCTCAGCCTCTCTCCATGGACACAGCGGCCGCATTGACGCCACAAGCTCNCGCCGCCATTGGGCGGGTCGCGTGAGTGACGGGCAGAGGGCGGGGCGCGGAGCTCCGGCCGTGGGCACGTGACACGGTGGACGCACGGGCCCTAGAGCAAGGTTGTCTTTGCGAGGACGGCCTCCGCGCAACATGCAGAGTAGGGTTGCAGTGCACTGGTGGACTCTGGAGGCGTGTCGCTCCACGACCTGCCCTGGGCTAGATGCAGCGTCACTCCTTAAGAACGCAGAGCCACGAGATCTGGTGCTATCCAAAGCAGAAGGGTTCCGTGGCCCAGGTGCACACGTTTCTCTTCCTTTTTGGTCCAGCTAGGCAGTTCTTAAGAGCATAGATTTACCGCAGGATCGCTAAGTAAACAACCCAAACACTCACCGACCGACCCCCTCACCGCGGGCTGTACTGCATCGGATGTTGGAAGATGGTGCTAATGCAAGTTTCGCTTTTAGGTGCTGTCTTTGGAACCCCGACCAACTCGAAGACGTGACTGGACAGTTCTGTCAACATTCATAGCGAGAGCCGTTCCGTAAGCTTGGTTGAACACCTGTTCGTCAGACCTTGCAGTGGCTGCTCAGGGCCTTCTGCCTTTTGATTCAGCAAGTACAGCTAATCACCAGGCATTATACCAGGCGTGCACTCACAGGAAGCCTGGTCAATGAAGAGTCCCCGCAAGAATGAACGATCCTGGAGGACCAACGTGCAGCAGGGTTAGCAGTTGGGGGGAGGAGGAGAACATTAGGGATGGGTGGCTTTTCTCGTGGAAGTGCTAGAGGAAAAGGGGGAAAGTAGGTTTCGTGGAGTGGTGCTGGCGAGGAAAGATTCTTGCCCAGTTTTGATGTGGAAAGAACTAATCAGTGTGTTTTAGAGCCCAATTTTATCTTTCATCCCCTAGAGCCTAAAGGATTGGATGGTTCAGAACTCCTTTAGGTAGTTGTCTCCCTGCTGCTGAAATACAACTGCATGATAGCAAGAGAATGGTTATCTTTGCTTCTAAGCCCGCTAACCACAAAAGAAATGGTGAGATTAGGAGACGGTAGTATGGTGGGTTCCTAACTTGACTTCCTCTCCCTAGCTGGGTGATTTGGGACGGTATTTTACTTCTTGTGCCTTTCCTCCTACTGATGCCATGAACACTAAATGAAAAGCCCTTAGAAGTGTATGACACCTAAGCACTAGCAACTCAATAAAGGTTGCTAGTTGTTCATGGATATTTAAAGATGTCATATACTGTGAAACCATGGAAACACAGCAGTGGATACACATGCCATTATACATTTGTCTAAACCCACAGAACGTGTGACACCAAGAATGAATCCTAATTAAACAATGGACTTTGGGTGATAATGTTGTGTCCACATAGGCTTATTAGTTCTAACAAATACCTGACCCTGGTGCGTGGATGTGGATTATGGAGGGTTTTGGCTTGTGTGGGGACAGAAGTATATGGGAATTCTGTACTTTTCAGTTTTGTTGTGAACCTAAAACTGCTCTGAAAAATAGTGTTAATAAAATGTAAAAACAAAATGCCATGTATCATTAATTATTGAAATATCATTGTGCAGTCATGGGGCACTTTACAGGTTTCAAAAGCACCCATGAGCACACTCATAGCAGCCTCACCATTTTTTTTAGATGGGTGCATTGGCATGGCTAGTTTAAAAATGATACATAAACTCTGGCTTTTTAGTAGAGTGTGCTAGAAAGTGTTTTTAAAATCTAATCCTAAATTTTGATTCAGGATCCCACGTATGCCTGATTTGTTCATCTATGTAATACATGCTACTCAGTTTTGTTTTGTTTAACTGGCTGCCTGTTTTGCAAGTGAGTGGTTAAGTCCCATAATTTACGTATTAATGGGTCAGGCATACCTAATGTTATTGGTGCCTGAGATAAACTGGCACTAGAAGAGTTTTCATGACTGTGTAAGACATGTGTGAGCACGCTTATCTCAGAGCAGCAGCTGCCCTGTGGTGTCAGGAGGCGGCTGTGGTTAACTACCGAAGGAGTTAGCAAGCTGGAACCACATTTAGATTCCCACCAGTAGGAAGCACTTAAAATCAACACTGCACTTTGGGCTCTAGTTTCGGGGTTCTAGACATTAGAAAAAGCGTTTTCCTAGTTAAAACCTCCCTTGAGCCTCACTACTCTGTGAAAGGGCAGATATGCTTTCCATTTCGTAGGTAAGGAAACGGAACTGCACAGAGAGAGGTCACGGGGATTGTCACAGTCAGCTGGAAAACTGGCAGAGGCAGTTTAATTTAGTTAGACTTACTTCCACCCAGTGAAGTGCATTAAATTCTTCACTGCTGCTGTGCAAACACACCTGCTTTCAAAGAAAAAAAGTACTGAACACCTCTTCACAGTTCTATTGAAGTTTGTTGAATTCTGTTTTCCTGTCAACAATTGTTTTTTTTTTTTGTTTTTTTTTTTTGTCTGTAGCACTATGAACCCTTTTGATGTACCTACCTACCCAGGATTTTTTCCATTCAGGAAAGGTTTTTTTTTTAATGTTTTTTTTTTATTTCTAGGAGAGAGAGAGAGAGAGACAGCGTGAGCAGGGGAGGGTCAGAGAGAGAGGGAGTCACAGACTGAAACAGGCTCCAGACTCTGAGCTGGCAGTCAGCACAGAGCCCGACGCGGGGCTCGAACCCACAAACCGCGAGGTCATGACCTAAGCGAAAGTCGGACGCTTAGCCGACTAAGCCACCCAGGCGCCCCCCCCTTTTTTTTTTTAAATAGAACCATTTGTGAAACACATTTGAAGATGAAAACTAAAGTCATGTCAGAACATTTTAGTAACATCTCAGAAAGTGTGCACGTTGTTGATACTGTACGTACTGAGCAAGGGATTAAAACATGTAGACTGGGGCTGTAAGAATAGATTTCATCTTCCTGTTCCTGAGAGAAAGAGGAAAGGAGAACTGGTAGTGGTGGCTTTGTGGAGCTGCGGAGAAACAGGCCAGCTGCGTCTGAACGATAACTGTGCCCCAGGGGCTGGCCTCAGCATGGAGCAGATGCACCTGTCCCCTGGCTGGGGCGCTGAGAGGGGCCGTGACAAGGCTCACATCAAGGGAGCAAAGAATCCATCCTCCAGGGCTGGTAAACCCTGGTCACTGTCCCATTGATCCAGTGTGAGGGACTGAAATCTACCACAGAAATTAGAATAAAATGTAGGAAGCTTTTTAACATTCTTTAAAGGATATAAGAAAACCTGGTTTCCATGAAAAGGAAGATAATAAAAATAAACTTGAATGAGAGGAAATGGAAGGTGGCTGAAGTAAGTTGAAGACAATTATAAATGAAATGACAAAATTCATGTGAGAAACAGCAAACAGCAGGACACCAAAAATCTGTAGATTATATTTGAAAAGTTTTCCTAGCATGGAGGAGAAAGAGGAATACTGAAAAAAGATAAAAACATTTTTTAGAAAAAAAATTAAGCACATACTTTCCCAAGATGGAAAAAACCCAACCACCAAAAAACCAAACTGGGCTAGGGAGATACATGGGATTTGCTTTGGTTTCAGACAAAAGTCACGGACACAAAACTTAAGGGATAAACAAACACTGAAGCATCCAGACAGAAAAATAAAACCTACAAGGGAATAAAACTTAGGCCGGTCTCTGATTTCTGCTATAAAGTCAGAAGACTGCATCAATAAGCTTTACAAAGAAAGTGTGACAAGGAGAGAAGTCATGTGCCCAGTCAAGCTCACTTTCAAGTTGAAGGCAAGAGAATCAGAAGAGGAGCAGATGAGGAAAGTCACAGGGAGCAGCTTCGGCCCAGTGTACATAATTGATGCTTTAAATTCAGGAGTTTGGGTTCATTAAAACTGAGCAAGGAACAATCGCTAACCCTTTCTACCACAACGTGCCCAATTCTATAGTTACTCTCGACAGGATTCTTCCTTAACTGGAATATGTCGTTCGTAGGTGAAAAGAAGGGCTCACAGATGTCTATTTTCTGAGCCCTCTCCTACCTGCGATCGCTTGCCCAGCAANGGTCAGAGAGAGAGGGAGTCACAGACTGAAACAGGCTCCAGACTCTGAGCTGGCAGTCAGCACAGAGCCCGACGCGGGGCTCGAACCCACAAACCGCGAGGTCATGACCTAAGCGAAAGTCGGACGCTTAGCCGACTAAGCCACCCAGGCGCCCCCCCCTTTTTTTTTTTAAATAGAACCATTTGTGAAACACATTTGAAGATGAAAACTAAAGTCATGTCAGAACATTTTAGTAACATCTCAGAAAGTGTGCACGTTGTTGATACTGTACGTACTGAGCAAGGGATTAAAACATGTAGACTGGGGCTGTAAGAATAGATTTCATCTTCCTGTTCCTGAGAGAAAGAGGAAAGGAGAACTGGTAGTGGTGGCTTTGTGGAGCTGCGGAGAAACAGGCCAGCTGCGTCTGAACGATAACTGTGCCCCAGGGGCTGGCCTCAGCATGGAGCAGATGCACCTGTCCCCTGGCTGGGGCGCTGAGAGGGGCCGTGACAAGGCTCACATCAAGGGAGCAAAGAATCCATCCTCCAGGGCTGGTAAACCCTGGTCACTGTCCCATTGATCCAGTGTGAGGGACTGAAATCTACCACAGAAATTAGAATAAAATGTAGGAAGCTTTTTAACATTCTTTAAAGGATATAAGAAAACCTGGTTTCCATGAAAAGGAAGATAATAAAAATAAACTTGAATGAGAGGAAATGGAAGGTGGCTGAAGTAAGTTGAAGACAATTATAAATGAAATGACAAAATTCATGTGAGAAACAGCAAACAGCAGGACACCAAAAATCTGTAGATTATATTTGAAAAGTTTTCCTAGCATGGAGGAGAAAGAGGAATACTGAAAAAAGATAAAAACATTTTTTAGAAAAAAAATTAAGCACATACTTTCCCAAGATGGAAAAAACCCAACCACCAAAAAACCAAACTGGGCTAGGGAGATACATGGGATTTGCTTTGGTTTCAGACAAAAGTCACGGACACAAAACTTAAGGGATAAACAAACACTGAAGCATCCAGACAGAAAAATAAAACCTACAAGGGAATAAAACTTAGGCCGGTCTCTGATTTCTGCTATAAAGTCAGAAGACTGCATCAATAAGCTTTACAAAGAAAGTGTGACAAGGAGAGAAGTCATGTGCCCAGTCAAGCTCACTTTCAAGTTGAAGGCAAGAGAATCAGAAGAGGAGCAGATGAGGAAAGTCACAGGGAGCAGCTTCGGCCCAGTGTACATAATTGATGCTTTAAATTCAGGAGTTTGGGTTCATTAAAACTGAGCAAGGAACAATCGCTAACCCTTTCTACCACAACGTGCCCAATTCTATAGTTACTCTCGACAGGATTCTTCCTTAACTGGAATATGTCGTTCGTAGGTGAAAAGAAGGGCTCACAGATGTCTATTTTCTGAGCCCTCTCCTACCTGCGATCGCTTGCCCAGCAAACAGCAGCCCTGTCTGTTTCCATGCCCCCGAGTCTGGGCCTCTCCTCCACACATTCCCAGAGCGTGGCGCACAGTGGGGCCAATGAACAGCAGCAGGCATGAGCACAAGGAGAGGGAGATGAAGAGGAGCAGATCTGTACTGCCCTCCCTCCATCTGGTTTCCTCATGAAATTAGAACTCTCGCTAGAAAGTAACGTGGATAAAATTACAGGTTGAAATTCTGATTTTATTTCAAAATGATAAATAAACCGAGGCATAGTTCTGACCACGTAGTACTTCTGGAAGGACTTGTGGAGTTAGAGAAACGGTTCCAAGAGGGCTCCAGTCCAAAATGACACCAACCAAACCTGTGATTGGCAGAGATGGCCTCTTTCATCTTCAGGGAGTTTTAAAAGTTCTCCACCCTAATTTCAGAGTATCATAAAATGTAAAAAGCACTTGTATTTTGTCGTTTTGTCTTTGAAAATGTTTTTAGCAGCAAACAGGACTATTCATTTCCCTTCATTTTTAGGAGCATAGTAATTCTGTGTCAACTTAAAATTAGAGAGGGGGGAAAAAAAAGCCCCTCGGGGGCGCTGCTGATCCCCAGAAGGCTCACATAAATAGGTACTCATGTTCGCATCATCACTTCTACAAATACCAGTGAAATAGGTTTGTAAATCGTAAATACAGTAGTAGCAGTTCACACATATTTGATATGCTTTCACACAAGGATTCAGTAAACAACAATAAATATAATCTCCCCTCTGCAAAACAAAAAAGGCATTTATAAGTGGAATAAAGGGTAATTTACTAGGGATTTATCAGCACACCATTTTTAGTGTGCTCCGAGAGAATTAAAAACCATGAAATTGTATTCACTGAATACTGGCCCACAATTACACTTTTTTTTAAAATCTGGCTTAAAAAAAATAAAACCTGGCTTAAATACATACATCATGGCTTTCTATTAAAATCCTTACATCTATGGGGATTTGTGGTAGGTTAAGACTCCAGTAAATTTTTTTTTCCTTGTTAACAATTTCATTAAGTTAAAAAAAAACAACCTGACATTTCCCTTGAATGTTAAGTAGAAGCCTGATCTACACTGCTGTGTCCTGTGAAATGAACCTAATTTCAAAGTGAATGGGACCACCTGAGTGGCCATTTAGAGTGCTGCATTTTCCTTCCCTCATGATTCCTGCTGGGTCCTCTTCGCTGAGGCTTTTCCCTGAGTCATATATTTACTGGAAAGGCTACCTAGAGGGGGGGAAAGAACAAAACCCAACATAAATAAAACAAGCCTCACTTTATCACAAAAAGTAATAAAATTACTTATTAATTATATACAGAAACTTTTCAGACTGGCAGTGGTCACTTGTTTTGAATTGAATAAGCAAGCTAGGTATAAAAAAGGCACGTATGGAACATGATCAATTAAACACACACCTAGTCAAAATTCTTTCTAAATAGAGGCAGGCAAGTTGCTAGAGTGACCTCATTCTAATACACTGGCGTGTTCGTGACGTCCATATTGGTGCAGAAGGTCAGTGGACTTTTCAAAACCTCTGCTTTGCATAGATCAGTGTCTTCGTTTACAACCACACAGAATAGATTGCAAAAAATTTCCTTGGTTAGACATAAATAGGGCGCCTGGGTGGTTCAGTGGCTTAAGCATCTGACTTTGGCTCAGGTCACGATCTCCCGGTTTGTGGGTTCTAGGCCCGCATCTGCTGACAGCTCAGAGCCTAGAGCCTGCTTCAGATTCTGTCTGCCTCTCTCTCTCAGCCCTTCCCCTGCTCGCATTCTCTCCTTCTTTATCTTTCTCTCTCTCAAAAAAAAAAAAAAAGAAATGTCTTGCATCACTACTTTGTGGATATGAACCTGTGGATGGTCACACTCTAGCAATAACTTTGATATAAAAGGAAAAAAGAAAATTTATTATATTTACAGGTGAAGGACAGAAATGTAGATTACTAATTAAAAGCATACTACAGAATGGTTAATAAGTCTTGTTCTGGAGCATAAAGAAATAGATCAATGAAATAAGAAAATTAAGAAATACTTAAGTGATTACATATAAAAAGTAGTATATACCAAAAGTTGCATTTTTAACCAATGAGGTAAAGTATGGATTGTTCAATAACTGGTACTGTGGCAAATAAGTATTTTGGGAGGAGGAGGGAGTTAGGTATCTTTCTTACAACATATCCTTTCCTCTCCACATTATTCCAAATGAAGTACAGAATTAAATAAGAGAGTCAAAGTGTAAGAAGTAATGAAGTTTCCTAAGTTACCTATGAAAAAGGCTTGCCAGGCTTCCTACTAAAGAATTTACAAGTCAATAGGGAAAAGCTGAACACCAACATTCAACTGGGCAAATAAAAAGCAATTTTGGGAAGAGGAAAAAAAAAAAGCAGGAGTATATGTAACAAACATTCAGTATCAATGTGTGATCTAAAGAGATGCAAATTAAAACAACTTTTGATCACCAAATTGTTTGAAGGAAGATCAGAAGGACAGAGAGGTGGGTAGAAATTTTGCTGAATTGCTAAGTCATTGAAACCTAATAAAAATTGAAGTATGCAAATAAATGTCCAAAACTTGTGACATGAGTAACAAAAACGAGGTATCCATAGGACAATTAATAACATAAAAAGTTGTAAACCCACATGAATACTATTTTCATAAAATGAAAAATTAAAAACAAATGAAAAATCCCATCAATCATGTTTGGTGTCTCATTTCCTTATCTGTAAAATGTGGGCCCTTACACCTACCCCAATTGGAATTATTGTGAATACTAAATGAATACACACAAGTAAAACAACTGAACAATACCTGGCACACAAAGTACTCAATAAATGTTAGCCATTATTAGTGTATTGATATAAAAAGATGGGAAGATTTAACTTCCAAAACCTTGATGGCAATTATGCTCCAGAATTAAGTATAAATGGCTTTTATTTTCTTTATTTTGCTTAACTATCTACATCTTCTAAAGTAAACATATTAAGCACGCAAATAGAAATGTATGCCCCACAGAAGCAAACTTTTATTTTTTTAAAGTTTATTCATTTTTTGAGAGACAGAGAGCGCAAACTGGGGAGGGGCAGAGAGAGGGAGACACAGAATCTGAAGCAGCCTCCAGGCTCTCAGTGGTCAGCACAGAGCTTGACACGGGGCTCGAACCCACGAACCATGAGATCATGACCTGAGCCGAAGTCAGATGCTTAACCGACTAACTGAGCCACCCAGGCACCCAAGAAGCAAACTTTTCAAAGCATAGCCTCTAGATGATCACCTCATAGTGAAAAATGAGTGCTATCAGTCAGGAAGAAGCAAAGTATTTTCCTATAGTATTTATACCCTAGAGTGTCTACTCATCTACAGGCAACAAATCTTTGATATTCTGAACTGCCCAAAGCATCAAGGATAGACTTTTCATTCAAGGGACAAGTTTAGATCACTACACCTCATACTGTACACACAATTCAGATGGGTTAAAGATCTAAATAGACAAGTTTTAAAGGTACTAGAAGAAAATACAGATGAGATAGATATCTTGGAAGAATTTCTTTAAAATTTTTTTTAAATGTTTATTTATTTTCGAGAGACAGAGAGAGCACGAGTGGGGAAGGGGCAGAGAAAGAAGTAGACACAGAATCCAAAGCAGGCTCCAAGCTCCGAGATGTCAGCATAGAGCCCAACGCGGGGCTCGAACCCATAAACTGTGAGATCATGACCAGAGCTGAAGTCAGATGCTTTTAACTGACTAAACCACCCAGGCACCCCGGGAAGAATTTCTTAAAGATGACCCTAAAATCACTGAGCCACATGACCATGGAAACTAATCATGGAAAGTCAATCATGGAAAGTCAATCATTAAAATTTAAAACTCTGGAATGGGAACAGACACAAGTTAAAAGACAAGATATACTAAAGGAAGATCCATAGAACATATATAATAAAGGAACAGTATTCAGAAAAATGAAGAACACTTACAAATTAATAAGGAAACGATAATGCAACAGGAAAATGGGCAAATGATAGGAACAGAGATTTCACAGAACTCCAAATGGTCAACAAACATGTAAGATGGGCAAATGATATGAACAGGGAATTCACAGAAGAATAAATTCAACTGGTCAATAATCAAAAGCATCACCAGAGTCAAGAAAATATACATTAGAACAACACCATAATATTTTTCACCCATCAGGTTTGCTGGTGGGAGAGGCAATTATTTCAACCAATAACTTGAAAATACACATATGCAATGACTCAACAGTTTGACTTCTAGGTATAAAAACTATAGAACCGCTCATATATATGCTCAAGGAGACTCAGACAAGAATGTTCTCTACAGCACTGTTTATAATAACAAAAAAACAAATGCAACCTAAATGCTCATGTGTTAGGGAATGGATAAAATATTCTGTATTCATACATGGAATACTGGAAAGAAAATAAAACTAAATGTATAAATAGCAATATATATAAATTTCAAAATTACTTCATTAAATAGGTATGAAAAAGCAGGTTGTAGAACATTCTTAGTACACAGTATAATACAGCATTTAAATTAAAAAATTCACCAAGGACACATATGTTAAAGGCTACATATGCAAGTTTAAAAACAGACACTTCTCAGGTGGAGGGGACACGATGCAGGAAATGGGTCGGGATGGTAGTCAAAGGGGACTTGTACCATCTTAATGATCTTTTATTTAAAAAAGATTAAAAAGAAAATGTGAAAAAAATAAACTCCATTCTCTAGTAGATGGCTTATATTTGTATCTTTACATTTTTCCCAAAATGTTCAGAAACTACTCTTTTCTAAGAAGTACTAGCAGTCTTATTATTACATTCCCTATATATAAAAGTAAGTCTCCTCAAACCTGAAGAAATTTCATATAAAAAATGTGCATGTAAAAATGTAAAACCACTAGAAATAAAATGTGAATGAACCTGCATGTAATCAGGGAGAAGAACATGAAATTTACAAAACTATAAGCATGACTTGGAATGACCAGAAGTAGGCTAGATCAAACTACTAAACCAAACAAGCAAGTGACTGTGTGGCAAAATGAATCATAAATGAGGCTGAAAGAATAATAAACGGGGGTGGTAGCAGTGAACGATAGAACACATGTGACAAAACACGAATAGCTTTCTATGTGGACAGAGCTGGGAAACAAGGATGAATACCCTAATTAAAAAACACAAACACCAAAACATGAAGAAATACAAATGAAAATAGGAGCCTTCAATGGAGAATACAAGCTGACTGACAAAAAAGACTGTTGCCGGGATGTGAGGGTAGGGGAAATAGGCTGTCAGGGACTACCTGGGATTGTCAACAACCCCATTTTGGTATTGCTGGCATCATTGTGAAAATGTGCATAATTTTTAATCTATTGTTCTTCTGACTAGGAATTTATCCTGAGGAAATAAGTAGGCGAATATGCCTGGTAGGAGTTTTATATAAACAGTGGTATTGAAACCTGAAATAGTGTATTCCTGAGCCAACGGAACAGGACAAGCAGGCAGGGAGCTTGAAGGGGCTTGACAGCAGTGTTTCAATGTTTACACAGATTCCTTCTGAGAATGTCTGTGAGGTCAAGGCTTTTGGGCTGTTTCTCAGGAGGCACACCTGTCTTTCTTACATAGCTTTTCTCCTACTTTAAAAAAGAGTGGTACGTTTTCCTACTCAACCAAATCTTAATGTGGTATATAGATCTGGGGTGAAAAAGCCTGAGGAGGCAGGACAGCAAATGAAATGCTGCTATCTGTGGTCAGTGTGATGCCTCTAATAAAAATCCCAAATGTTTAGCTTTCATAAAATTACCTTGATGATACATTACTATGTAATTTTTGGTTATATACTTAAAAAGGAATGACAATAACTGAGTGGCACTGTTGTAAAATATCTTCCATTCCCTAAAAAATTATGTTATTTTTAATATCATAAAGACTACTGAGGTTTCTCAATGGTTACCAACTATAAAAACAAAAGATTAAAAAAAAAGTTAAGGAGCATTGTTTGATTCTTGCAATAAGTAGTACTGATCCACCCATACATGAATGCATGGAGAAATCCCATCTATCTCATTGAATGGCAGGCATGTTCAGTAAGTGAATATAAAAATTTGGGGATCCCCTGAGTGGCTCAGTTGGTTGAGCATCTGACTCCTGATTTCAGCTCAGGTCATGATCTCACAAGTGTGGGATCAAATCCCATGTCCGACGCCATGCTGAGCATGGAGCCTGTTTAAAATTCTCTTTCCCCACTGCCCTCTCTCCCTGACTTGCGCAAAAAAAAAAAAAAATTCACCCATAAAAAGGTCATTTTTAATCAAACTTTGTAACATTTGTTTTGATCAATTATATATTCTAATGCAAAAGCTCAATTTAGAAGAAATTTTTATACTTTGATACAAAGATTAAAAACTCAATTTATATACAAATAGTTACAGATGAGTAGGATAGGCTGATTAATAAAATACTGGAACTTGAATCTTTTTTAAAGATATCAATTTAAAAAAATTTTACATTTATCTATTATTTTTGAGAGAGGAAGGCAGAGAGAAAGGGGAATAGAGGATCCAAAGAGAGCTCTGTGCTGACAGCAGAGCGCCTGATGTGGGGCTGGAACTCATGAACCGCAGATCTTGACCTGAGCTGAAGTCAGAGGCTTAACCAACTGAGCCAAACAGGTGCCTTTAAAATTTTATTTTTAAGGAATCTCTATATTCAACATGGGGCTTGAACTTATAACCTGAGATCAAGAGTCACATGCTCTACCGACTGAGCCACCTGGGCACTCCTAAAATGCTTGAAATATATATGATAAAAATATACCACCTTAAGATAGAAGTAAAACAAAGGGATTCAAGGAGGAAAGTAAAATGATATGAAATTTCTGCCTGTTAAACAGCTGTAAATGAATGGTTGCTCATATGAAAAAGCATATTTATTTCATTTGATACATTTAAAACTAATTGATAGGTTTTATTTTAAAATATCAATATTTATTTTAAAAGACCCCAGGAATCATCACATGCTTTGCAATTCTGATGAAAAATTTAAATGTCAACTTAAAAATATATGACAGGTATGGGCTTTCTCCATTTTGGGGGAGACTATGAAACCAAAAGAAGTTTTGGAGGACACTGACATATCAAATATTTGAAAACAGTCCATTAGTAAGGAATGTTAAATAAATAATGGCATATTCACATACTAGAATATCAAGAAGGGTATCAAAAAGAATGATCTGTACTCAACAATCAGGTCTCCCCATATTGCTTACAAAGGTACTGCTGTTGCTTTATTTTTCAAGATATTTTATTTTTAAGTAATCCCTTCACCCAGCTTGGGACTCAAACTTACAACCCTGAGATCGAGAGTCACACGCTTTACTGACTGAGCCAGCCAGGTGCCCTTATTTCTATTATTTTAAATTTACTATCATAAAGACCTTTTTTTTTTTTTTTAATTAGTAGGCTTTTAAATTCTGGTCAAGGGAAAAAGTTCTAATAGAATATATATCATCATGAGGGAGAAAAGATACCACCAATCTCCTAAAACATCTCCAGTTTTTAAGATTTCAAACCATGAGATTAAAATGGAATAAATGAAGAGACAGATTTTCTTTTAGTTGAAATGTAATTTTCTTTGCAAAACAGGGGAGGCTTAAGGAATAGATAAGTGTTAGGTTTTTGAGATTCTCATACTGAATACATTGTTACATGTAAACCAGAGTAATTCACTTAAGCACAAAAATCAGTTGATGACTTGGTTCCACAACCTCCACATACTCCTGTTTGTTGTTAAACCTCCAGTATATATTTGTCCTGTAAGTCATAAGAGGTAAGGAACAGTGCGACAGGAGGTGTTGTTTACTCCAGTAACAAGGCAGTGCTAACTCGAGGGATAGTATGTGCCAGATGCTGTGTGAAGGGCTTTATGTAGATGAAACTAATGCTTACAATTGCTCTGTGAGGTGTTAGCCCCAATTTATGAATAAGGAAACTGAGGCACAGAGGATTGGTAAGCCAGCAAATGGTTGGGCTGTACTTCAAACTCAAGTATGTCTGACTTGAAAGCTCATATTCTTGACTACTCTCCTATTTAGTCTTCCTTGTTTTTTCAAAATGAGTACACCTGTTATCAATAAAACTCAAGGGACATCTAAGGCACTGTGTTAGCTGTGTGTGTGAGAGGTGCAGGGAAGTCCGTCCGTCATAGTGAAGAAAAAGGGAATTCATGGAATTGTCTATTCACCGCTCTTCTCATTTGGGAGTTAAGAACTCTAGTAGAAAGAAATGGCAAGTCAGGAAAGAGAACTTGGCTAAGTACTTATTATGGGCTGGGTGTTTGAATCTCAGGGTCTGATGAGCTCAGTGGTGTTGTCAGTACTTGTACAAATGAGACATCTGGAGCCCAGAGAAGCTGGTCTCTTGCCTGCAGCCAATAAGGCTAATGTGAAAGAACAGGGGCTGTCCCCAAAGCGGTTTGCTGGGGGGCTACCTGGGCACTGTGGAAAAGTGCAGCTCTGGGGAAATTTAATACTACTCACAGTTGAGACATATTTCAGATTTATAATATAGATAACTTGGATAAATTCACTGTGGGTAAATTTGACAAGTCTTAACAGTTGTCATGTACTTACTTGAAAAGTTTAATTAAGATTGATTTTAACCACCCATAAATGTTTTCTATTTTTTTTCTGGTATGAAATAGACATGTTTATTGTAATAATTTTTCTTCAGTAGTAAATTCAAGTTTTAAGTTTTACAGTTGCTCAAAATGTTTATAAATATGTAAGCTCTTTATGCAGAAGATAATTACAGAAATCCGTATTGTCAACTGGTAATGCCTTTTCCAGGTATATGTCCAGATGTCCAACATCTGTATTCTTCCCCCACTTATAATTTATAAAATCAGAATAAACTTCTACTTTCAAGATGTGTGAAGGCCTTCAGCAGGAGCCAGGCTGATGGACGCGGTGTAAGAGTACTGACGCAATCACCACCCCTACAAACCTCTGCTCTGCTCGCTACACACAGGTGCTGCTCTAAGTGCTTTTACATGGAATTCTCAACATCCCTGCAAGTCAGGTATGATTATCCCCTTGAAACAGATGAGGAAACTGAGTCAAGTGGAGGCTAAGCAGGTTTTTCAAGATCAAAGAGCTACAAACCACATCCTGCAATCTGACTGCAGAGGTGATGTTCTTCAACACCCTGACCTTGGCAAAAGTAGCAGCATCTTGACAAAGGAAGGACTGGTATTTATCCTATGTGTAATGTTCTGGAAGTATGTGTTCAAGGCTGAATCTTGTAAAAACAACACTATTTTGGCTTGTTTACGTACAGTAATTCTGTGACCCTCAAACTCTCAGAGGCTCTATGGGAAGTGATCCCATAAACTGCAGTGGCTCTGTTTCCCATACGTGGTTTTCAGAGGCCACTTGTCACCCTCGTCCTCTGTCCTTCATGGTTATTCTCATTGTCCGTCAAATCAGCTCATGATAGGGTCCCGTTCCCATTCACTTCTATCTGGTCTTAGGGGTTTTCCCACCAGAACTTTTCTTGTTCTTATGTTCATGCATTTCGATGAGAACAATTACATCTTCCCAGGAAACAGCTGTTCCTATATTTTCTCATAGAGCCTCCTGAGTTTACCTTTTTGCAGACCATTCCCTTTTTAGGTAAGGGGAGTAATTCTCTCAAGATTTCTGATTCTTTCTCTTTGAATTACCTGACCTTACTCTACCAACCTAACACCCATGCCTCTTAAGTTGTAATTATAAAGAGATATGATGCCACTTTAAATGTTTTCTCCAATCATTAAACAAAACAAACCAAAAAAAACCTCCTAGATAGCATAAAAAAATGGCTAATCCTATTAGATTATTGTATATACTTGAGATAATTCATCTTCATACTGACAGAAATGGAAGTAGCTAAATAATTTAATTATTCCATTAATTTTTCTCTTGTTAACAACATTCAAAGTAGAGACAACCAAACATTCCCCTCCTGGACCTCTCTTTGCTTTCCCAGGGTGAGGTCGCCGCACACGGCTGCTTATTTCAGGCCAGGTAGGTGAGCGCAAGGAGGTGCTCTCTCTACCGCGGGGCTCAGAAGGTGGCCCCAGAAATGGGAGTGCTATTTCTCAGTGATGGCAGAGACAGCTTTATCTCTCACATTCTAACTAACACAGTCTCTCTCCAATCTAAAAACAGTGTGCACACATTACATATACAACATATAAGGACTGAGCATAAAATATGTGAGTTGTTTTACCCTACATACAAAAATGTCCAGTTATATCAATGAAGTTTTAAAATTTCAGAAACTTTTCTCAGAAACTGTACAATCAAGTTAAAAAGACTACACATGCTCTATTTGCTTATATAATTTCCCTTCTTTAAACCTACTTTACTGAACGACACACACACACACACACACACACACACACACAGCAAAGTTACTAACAAGGTCTTCAGGCCAAAACTCAGAATATTTGTATCAAGTTTAGAGTTTCATCCCTTCTTACTAAAAAAAAAAAAGCTAAAAAAAGTTCCTCAGTATATTAAAGTTACCTTGTTTTTCCTCCTCACCCCATCCCCCTCAATTTCTCCCCTTCCCTTTCTAGACCAAAAGCATTCTTGAAACACCAGAGAAAGGCCTTCAGAGCCTCCTGATCTTGCCTCTCTTTGAGCACCTGTCCACAGGCCTGTGTGCCAGAACGGATGCTAGGAGGTCTGGTTGCCCAGACTGGTTCCAGCTTTTCTCCCCAGAAACTCCCACAATCAGATTTTGTCCACTCCAGAGGAAGTGCCCTCTTCCGAGTCCCTGATGACTTGTGCACTGCCACATGCAATGCTTACTGCTCAGCCTACACCGCCCCAGTCTTCCCAGCAACAGTTCCCACATATGGCCAAGCCCTTCTCTGAGGCCCCTTCTCCCCTGGACTCCAGGAGCCGGCGCTCTTGTTCCCTCACTGACTGCTTTCTGTGAGTCTTCTTTGTTTATTTTGAGGCTCTACATGCTTTTCTCTTTTCGTTTTACATTTACTTCCAAGGTGACCCCACTCCTACCAGGCCTTCAAACTCTCTCTGCCCTGACAATACTCAAGTCTCTATCTTCAGCCTAGGCCTCTGCTCTGAATGCTCAGCTAGTACATCTCACTGGCTACCTGGCATCTCTACCCGGACACCCGGCAGTCCAACTTACATGGCTAAGTCTGGACTCCTTCCCCAAATCTATACTTCCTCTTTCTTGGCACAGGAAGTCCCACCTCTAGTCTAGTTGCTCAGGCCAAAAATTGCTCAGCGTCATCTCTGGTTCATTCTGTCCTATGCAATCATTGAACCCAGCAACACACCACGTTGGGACCACCTTCAGCATATCCAGAGCATGACCAGCCCTCATGTCCCCCGCTACTTTCCCCGCCGAGTGTGAGCCAGCAAGGGCTCTCCCCTGAGCTCCAGCATGAGCCTCTCGTGGCTCTGCTGCTGCCCTCACCTCCGCCCAGCCTTTTGCAATGGGAACCTTTGCCATCAGAATTCCCATAATACTGCCTGTGCTCCAAACCCTCCAGCAGCCATCAGTCTCCTGGAGAGAATGAAATGCATCCCTGCCAGTGCTGCTGTCGACCCTGATCTCGCCTCCCACCACCCCTCCCTGCTCACACCACTCAGTGACATGGCGGTACAACGGTGGTTTTCATTCTGTGATAACAGGCTAACTCCAACTTCCCCTGACTCGCCCCTTCTTTGATTTCTTTGCGTAAATGTTACTTCATCAGAGATGCCACATCCCTATCCAGCATTCCCTTCTCCGTCCCTGCTTGTGAGTCTTGGCCCCTGTTGCCATAGGGAATAGTTACGTCTCTCTTCTGAAAAGGATGTGGAGTAAATGAGAGAAGGGGCTCTGCTGGTCCACCACTGTATCAGCAGTGTTGAGGCCCATGCTCTGTGCTTAGAGGCTGGGCGGGAGAGAGAGGGAGGGGTGGTGGCTTAATCAGTATTTATTGAAGGAATGAATAAATGACGCAGCTAGGAGACAGAGGGAGAGGAGAGGGAGAGGAAAAGGGTGAGGGGGAGAGAGAGAGAAAGAGGAAGGGAGGAGTTCAGGCCAACAACTTCTTTCTTTCCTACTTTTGTGTATGGCAAATAGTCTCATGAGGAGAATATACTGCTGACAAGACAGTGGCAATTTCAAAGCAGAAACAAAAAGTGTGGAAGAGGAACAAATAATTAAAGGGTATGGTTCTTACTCAGGGATGACAGAGGAATCACCTTAGAGCACCGATAGCACAGGCCTGACTGAGCCTCACCACTGAAGGGTGGGGGCAGGGCAACTCTTTTTGTAAAAGTTCCCCAAGTGATTCTGATGTCCAGTCCCTGTTAAAACCATATAGTCAAAGGAAGCATCTCAAAAGGCATGTGGTAAACTATGCAGTAAATAAAATAACACATATTTGTTTTTTTAAAACCCACATACCTGACTGGGGACTCAAAAATATGGTTGTTTTTTGTTTCTTTTTGTCTTCATGTAAAAGCACTGCCTAAAAAATGAAATAGACTGGTTTACAAAATTGAAAGGAAGAGCATCTGAAACAGCCTTAACACTGTAACCATATCCAAAGAGGGCTGAAATTAGGAATGTGTAAGGCAGAACTTTGCAAGTTAACTGAAAAGCAGAACAGAGACTCAGGAAGCCTGGAAGCGCCCCTGCCATCCGGTGCCCAGCAAACCTCACTACACGCTGCTCGGGGGGCCGAGGGAGGAGCTGCAAGGGTTAGCCAGAAGGAAGAGGCCAGGGCCTGGTGCGGCCAAGCATCTTGCTCAGGGCCTGGCGCAGAGCAGCTAGCACTCGGCAAGTGTGCGCTGGACAGATGAGCCAAGGACTTCCCGCTCAGGTCTGAGCTAGGTTTACCTGAGCAAAGGTGCCAGCTGGTCTCAAGGGGCTAGGTGGAGAAGGGGATCCAAACACACAATCTGATTTAGACATACCTGAGGAAAAAATCAGCACTTTTTGTTCTCACTTTAAAATGAAAGCAGCAGCCCTGTTTTCAAACTTTCACAGAATAAGTTTCTGTGGATGTGACAGAAGCTCCCACTTAGTACACTGCGTGGACAAAATCACGTATTTGAAGAAACGAGATGGGGCAGCATAATTTTCGGACAGGAAGAAGCAACTGATTCACCTTGAGTCGCTGCTGGAGGAAATGCCCTAAGCTCTACTCCCACTCTCCCTTTCCCATCTACCCATCCCTGCCCCAGGACCCCTCCGGCTCTCCTTCACGTCCTGCTGCCCCTGTAGCCTTCCAGAAGCGCTGCTCTACTTGGAGAGCTTCACTAGTAGACAGTGCAGAACCTGCTACCAACTGGGAGGAAGAAACCCATCAAAGCTGGGGGAATGCAGAGGCATCGCTTCACCTCTGCGTTGTACCCAAGAGGGGCATGATGATAATGTGCTTCATGCTACTAGTAAACACAGACCACCCATTCTTCAGAAGGGTCTACAAAAGTAACTTAAGTAGAACTTCATTACGTCTTATCTATACTGTTTCCAGTTTCCTCATCTGTAAACTGGGGTTATCAATACCACATCTCATGGGGCTGGGGAGAAAATCAGAAGAGATTGCCCACGTAAAGTACTTAAAATAGTGCCTGACTCAGTGAATGTTAGCTATGGCTATTATCTTCTCTTAAATAGATTTACCTCTTATGATTATAAAAGTTCTGGGATATATCCCATGTCAGGGCCCAACAAGTTTGAATTTAAATTTGTCTGAGTTCCTTAGAAGTAGGGCAAGCTGTAACTTCCATAAACACCGAAGTCCTATTTTAAAACCAATAATTAAATAATTTAAAAATATACATTCCATATAAAGCTCCTTAAAAAAAATAAGTGCTCTAAAAATTTTGTCTTTAAAAAAAGAGACACTATATTGCTGCTATGATATAATAAAACGGAAGAGAGGTACTAGTGTTCCAGGGACAATGACCGTAGAGTATTTTAAAGGAACTGTCAGCAGTGCTGACTTTTTCCCCCTGTCCATACGCATATGCAATTGAGGACAGGTACACGAACGGTTACTGCTTTAATCTAAAAAATGACTTCCCCGGGTTTCTTTTCTACGCCAATCAGATTCCATCCACTCTCTCAGGTTTGTTCTGAGAAACAAAGTGAGGGGTGTGTAAACCATTTTGTAAATCCTAACTTATTATATGTACATGGAAGTTACCCCCACTGCTAACAGTCTGTTAAAAAGATGCCCACAGTGGACACTTTACCCATTTAATAGAAAGGGTCAGTGCAAATCCAACAACTCAAAGGGACAAGAAGTATGGATGATTTTCAGCTATGGACTGGTCATCTATTTTTCTTCATCAAAAGAGTAACTATGCTCGCTGCAGGAAAGTATTAAAATGGTAACATCCTCCATAATTCTCTTCCGCAGTTTGAACCACCAGTCACTGTGTAACAGGGCTCCTTCTGGTGCCTTTCCTAGGCACGTGCATGTACACAGTTAACAAACAGTACCAGTGGCTCACTATCACAGCCCAGGGAATGAGAGAATTCAGCTGTGCCTCCCCCACGGCCAGTCAGTGCTTCCACTTCCAGAGTACACCTACTGAGAAGCGAAGCTCAGGCGGCAGCGTGTTTTCTGGTCACTCAGACTACATTTTATAGGCAGTGGGGATGACTGGGTTTTTCCATTCCCTGATAATCTTAGACAAGTCAATCGAGTGACTTTTATAAGCCTCTAGAAATGAAACCGGGAGTAAGTTTAAGACATACAGAGGGTCAGAATTAAAGGGGAGAGAGGGTTCACTTTCTTCAAAATGAAATCTTCTTCAGTAAGTAGATTTGTTAAAGAAATAAATAGATCTAAAATAGTAGAGGACTTTAAAAGAGAGGTTTCCCTTGAGATGCGAGTGCAAACATCGAGGTATGACTGGTATCCATACCTGGAGAGCCTTTAAATTGCGGGCATTCCTTTTTAATGTGCCCTTCTCTTCCACAAATAAAACAACGTTTTTCTCTTAAGTCTTTGTCATCTGGCCTCTTCCATTTTTCCACTGGTGGCCTGAGGATCTTCTCTCTGCCCAGGTCGACAGCCGTCCTCACTGGCTTGGCTTTCTGAGGCGTGCACTGCACAGGCTTATCTTCCTTCATTGACCCCTCCCTCTCTGTGTGCTTGTTCTGAATGTCTTTGTCCTCTTTGCCCCTCTTGTCTTTGTTCTCGGGGTATCTTTGGTTCAGGGTATCTTCCTGATCACGCCGCCGCCTCACTCTAGAAGATGATATATAACACCAGTAGGAAAACTCTAAACAGAAACTTGACAAAATACTAAGAGCACTCCAGGTTTGGGAGATAACTGGAAACAGAAAGTGTCAGAGGGAAAAACAAGAATTCAACAAATTTAACTCCATCTCCTCTATCAAGAAGCAACCTCAGGGTGATGGCATAGATTTTCTGTTTGATTTTCACAATGACTCTAGTGCCATAAAACAGGTGTTTGCAGTTAGCGGAACTCCCTGGTTTAGTACCTACTGTGTTATGGACGTGATGAAGCTCAAATTAGCCTTGGGGTGGTTTCTGGAAACTCCACGGCCCATTCTTTATTAGGCACTAGAAATTCGAGCTATGGAACTTTCAGTTCACAAGGGAACAAGGGTTAGAAGAAGATTTATGTTCTTAAAATGTTAAAAACATTTCTTTCTTGCCCTATCAGTGACCAGTGACTATTATCTCAATAAAAAACCAAAGCACTAAATAAGAGCCTCAAATTCCAGATGATGCCTTATTTTAAGTAGCATGTTTTTAAATGAGAGCATTATTGTCCAGCTAAGACCACCACACCACCCAAAACAACAGTCTGTCCCAAGGAAGCAACCAAAACTTCCCCTCTCCCCCCTTCCCCCCCACAGCAAACATCACCAGAAGAAAGCACGGTGACCAAACTGAGTGGCTTTGCCACAGCAATTATTAAGGGTTACACTGCATACAAGTGAAGGGTCCCATCTGGCAATACACTGCACATGAGTCTGGTACAGCCCAGCTCCTGTACACTGAAGTGTCACTGATGCCCTGAAGGAACTCATTTTACTTTCCTCATTTCTTCTTTCATTCCTGTTGGAGGCTGGTGGCTGAATGGCTGAGTAACGACTAGGGCAGTGACCAAAATGAGGAAAGGGGATCAGGCCTGGAAGACTGTCATCTGGACATCTGAGGGACTACTGGTCAACTGTGCTTAAAGGCATGTTTTAAATCACTTCATATTCAGTGTAAAACATCATTTATCTGAGAACTGCTGGATTTAATACAAGTTTATTTTCCGTTACAATAGACCCTCATTTAAAAATTGGTACAGTAAGAAAAAAACAGAACCACCCCTTTTGAACACTGACTTACTTTCTCCTCATAGGACAATCCTTCATGAAGTGTCCAATTTTCCCACAAATTCGGCAACATCTATCATTTGGTGCCAGCTCTCCTTCAGTGAGCACTTCAGGGTCAAAAAAGTACTCCTAGTGGAACATACATATAGAAAACTATGAACGAGGGGCCCCTGGGTGGCTTAGTCGGTTAAGCGTCCGACTTTCGCGTAGGTCATGATCTCGCGGTTCGTGGGTTCAAGCCCCGCGTCGGGCTCTGTGCTGACTGCCAGCTCAGAGCCTGGAGCCTATTTCAGAGTCTGTGTCTCCCTCTCTCTCACCCTCCCCTGCTCACACTGTCTCTCTCTTTCCTAGAAATAAATAAATAAAAATATTTTTAAAAAAACTATGAACGATTATTGTGAGGTCAAAACACAACAGCTAACCAGGTATCAATTGGAAACCTCTTTTTTAAATAATGATTATTACACTGCTTCAGGATAGTTTTACCTAAACTTCATGTTGGTTTATTCCTTTCTGTCATGCAGCCCACGGTTTAACCCTAACCACAAAGGGAGCCTGTTTTTCCAGGACACTTATAAGAGCATTACGCATGCCTGTGAGTCGGCTTCCCCAGGACTTAGGGGGGAGCTGAGGCTAGGTACAAAGGGTTCACTTTCTCATAAAATGAAAAGCCTAAAACCCAATAAACTGAGGATTATGATTTGCATTACACGGATTATGTACAGCAAAAGAAAGGAGCTATGAGCTGTTGCTCTGTTTTGCTCTGGCTTTGGAGAAAAAATATCAGAAGAAAGGAAAGACAATGTCTGGAGTGATGCCTCCTTGCCACTGAAATTATGGTAAGGACCAGGAGCCTGGGCACCACCTGAGAGCCTGCAAGAAATCCAAGTCTTAGGCCCTACCCTAGATCTCCTGAATGAGAATCCCCAGGAACAAAACCCCTGAGAGGATCTGCTGGGTCAAGTTTCAGAAGCCTTGGTAAAGGACAGCCATGGCATATCTAACCAACATGAGATGTACAGATGTGATCCAATGCTGAGTATATACCCACACTCTTAGTACACTCATATACTTAAGACTCATTTAAAAAGTCTTTTTTGAGAAAACTAATGAAGGAAAAAGAATTATTTTTAACAGAAAATCCTCTAGTTCCTAATAACCTCCTTTTCGCTTACTGAAGGGAATTTTTGTAGTGCAATTTGGTTTTGTTTTTAATGAGTCCGGTTCCATAAAAATTTTGAGCATCAGGTTATAGGACACCAAAGAGCTTGCCGGCACAGGTGATGCGCTCTCTCTCCTAGTCCCACTAAGAAATGTATTGCTCTCAAGTAGACTGAAAGATCTAGACTTCACATGAGGAGGTGGAGGATCATCAGCTTGTGCGAGCCAGGCCTGGCAGAGGCTGGCACAGAGCTGAATGCTGCTGGAACAGCAGTGCCATTTACATGCGCCACCAAGGAAAAGCACCAGTGCCAAAAGGTCTATTATCCCACCCAAATTCCACTTCTGGCGGTTTCTCTCTGTTCTCCTGATAAATGGCCTCAGAACTAGAATGGTTTAAAAAAGAATTTAGGGATTACTTTGTATTGCAACTGTTTACCTTGGCCAGATTCACCAGACTTTCAGAGTATTTATTACTGGAGTAATATGTACCAATTAGGTGCTTGATATAGGCTTTTATTTTTTATTTTTCAAACAAACTTAAAAAAAATTTTTTTAATGTTTATTCACTTCTGAGAGAGAGAGAGAGAGAGAGAGAGAGACAGAGCATAAGTGGGAGAGGGGCAGAGGGGAGACACAGAATCTGAAGCAGACTTCAGGCTCTGACCTATCAGCACAGAAACTGATGCAGGGCTTGAACTAGTGAATTTTGAGATCATGACCAGAGCTGAAGTCGGACGCTTAACCTACTGAGCTACCCAGGTGCCCCAATAAAGGCTTTTAGAATTGTTTTTTGGTATTTCCAATGGACGCTTACCATTTTTGAGGGGTAGTCCTTCGGAAATCCTTTGACTGGAATACCAAATACTCTTCTACCATTAATAAATGCTTTCATTATAAAATTTGTCACTGAGAAGAAAAGAGTTAAGTGCTCAGTTAGATGGATTAAAAGGAAAAGAGACCACATTAACATTTATAAACAAAGCAACTTACTTTTCCTTGATAATCCAGCTCCAAGATTGTGATTCAAATCAAAAGGATCTACATAAAAAAATTAATGAGAAAAAAGATAATGAAATAGGAAATGCCACTATTCATACATTAAGGTGAACATAAAAGATGGAGGAAGTATTACATACTTTATCATTAATAAAAGTTCAGTTGACCCTTGAATAACATGGGGGATAGGAGCACCAACCACCTACACAGTCAGAATTCCACGTACATATTTAGAGTCCCACAAAACTTAACTACTAATAGCCTACTCATGACCACAGCCTTCTCTATAACATAGTTAACATATATTTTATGTATGTATTATATACTGCATCCTTATAATAAAGTAAGCTAAAACAAAGAAAATGTTGGGGCACTTGGGTGGCTCAGTCAGTTAAGCATCCAACTCTTGGTTTCGGCTTGGGTCATGATCTCATGATCCCACGTCGGGCTGCTTGGGATTCTTTCTTCCCGTCTTTCTCCCCCTGACCTGCTCACTCACTCACTCTCCCTCAAAATAAATTTAAAAAAATTTTAAGAAAGAAAAAAAAACATTAAGAAAATCATAGGAGGGGCACGTGGGTGGCTCAGGTCATGATCTCACGGTTTGTGGGTTTGAGCCCTGCGTCGGGCTCTGTGCTGACAGCCAGCTCAGAGCCTGGAGCCTGTTTCGGATTCTGTGTCTCCCTTTCTCTCTGACCCTCCCCTGCTCACACTGTCTCTCTCTCTCTCTCTCTCAGAAATAAATAAAAAATGTTAAAAAAAAGTAAATCGTAAGAGAAACTATATCTACAGTACTATACTGTATTTATTGAAAAAAAACCTCACATTTAAGTGGACCCACGCGGTTCAAACTCATGTTGTTCAAGAGTCAACTGTATTAAATGGCTTCTTTTTTAAGGAGTTCAAATGTATAATACAGCTAGGTAATATATATTTCTAAATAGAAGTCAAGTGCTTTCTCAAAAGTATCCATCAGAAAAGAAGGTGTCACTTTATGTTTAATTCCACATAGACTCTTTCCTTTAATGAGGAGTTGCTTCATTTTAAACAACAAAATATTGTTTGGAGAAGACCTATTAGTCTAGCATTCTCTAACAGTGATAGTTTGGGAGGCATATCGAGGTCACAAATAGATGTAAAACATTGTAGCACTGGATATTCCTGCTAACTAACAAGCATTTTTAAGGATCACTTCAGTCATCCTGGAAATCATAAAACACTTATAAGATAATTTAAGCCACATACACACTTGTCCTCTGCTACCCAGACCTCAATTTTTAGTAAAAGTTTCATGAAGGACTCCGATATGATCTTAAATGTGTACATCTTAAATGCATTAGATAAGTATATGTATGTTGTGCTCTGGAATATTATTTATTAGATGACCCAGAAAGTGGTAGGAATGGTGGGAAAAAATGCTGTCTAAGATTTAGTCAAGATCTGAATAAACTAGTTCATGAAATAAAGGGAGGTAAAGCAGCATTTTTAATTTAAAATACTATTTCATTTATGATTTAAAGTATATATAGATAATAATTCATGCTTTGAATATTTAATTATTTCCAATAAATGCCTAAAGATATTCAAGAAAAGCAAAGGAAAAAAAACTCAAACCCTTTCTGAGGATTATTAAGAAAATGAAGGACTGCATGTACATAGTATATACGAAAGGAATCAAGATGGGGCATCTGGGTGGCTCAATCGGTTAGGCATTCAACTCTTGGATTTCAGCTCAGGTCACAATCTCATGGTTCATGAGATGGAACCCCATGCTGGGCTCTACACTGACAGCATGGAGCCAGCTTGGGATTCTCTGTCTCAGTCTCTCTCTCTCTGGCCTTCCTTCACTCTTTTTCTCTCTCAAAATAAATAATCATTTATTTATTTTTTTATTATTTTAATTTTTAATGTTTTATTTATTTTTGAGAGAGAGAGAGACAGCGTGAGCAGGGGAGGGTCACAGAGAGAGGGAGACACAGAGTCTGAAGCAGGCTCCAGGCTCTGAGCTGTTAGCACAGAGCCCAACATGGGCCTTGAACCCAAGAACCATGAGATCATGACCTGAGCCGAAGTTGGACGCTTAACCAACTGAGCCACCCAAGCACCCTAGACAAACATTTTTAAAAATCTTTCAAAAGAGCTAAAGAAGGAGCGCCTGGGTGGCTTAGTCGGTTAAGCGTCCAACTTGCGCTCAGGTCATGATCTCGCGGTTCGTGGGTTCGAGCCCCGCGTCGGGCACTGTGCTGACTGCCAGCTCAGAGCCTGGAGCCTGTTTCAGTCTGTGACTCCCTCTCTCTCTGACACTCCCCTGCTCACGCTATCTCTCTCTCTCCTAGAAATAAATAAAAAACATTAAAAAAAAAAAAAGAGCTAAACAAGTAAAATGAGGCATCTTTCTGGTTGTCCATTATGCTTTTAATGTACCATAAGTGGGGCACACCATTCGGGATGCAGACTCACTACCATGTTGCTGGAGTATAGAAAACTTCACTCAGTTTGACCCTATATTAACAACTGCTTTCAGAAGGTTTGATTTGGTCAGGCTTTCTTCTAGTGATTTGTTATGTGTCTTTTTGGTTTGCTTAATGTAGCAGAGATAATACAATATTAAGCTACTGTATAATAAAAAACATTACTGCCACCACCACCCCTGAAATTCCTCCATTCTAGAATAGCTGGTTTAAAGTCTTCCTTCTAAGGGTGCCTGGGTGGCTCAGTTAAGCACCTGACTCTTGATTTCAGCTCAGGTCATGATCTCATAGTTTCACGGGTTCGAGCCCCAAATCGGGCTCTGCGCTGGCGGCATGGGGGCTGCTTGGGATTTTCCCTCTCTTTGCCCATCCTCTGTTCATGTGCTTGTATGTGCACTCTCTCTCTCAAAATAAATAAATCTTTTTAAGAAGTCTTCTTTCTAATTTAGCCTATTACTAATGGTTCATCTGAAAGGAATGTAAAAATGAGAAGATAATGAGGCTTCAAAAAATTAAAAACAATATATGAACAATTGGAGACGATAAGGACCCACTGTGATAATGGAAAGGTTTAAGACAAAGTTCTGTTTTTGACATATGAGACACTCAAAAGTTAAAATCATCTAATGCCATAGTGATCTGAATTTAATTTTACAAATGTTCACAGTATTTTAATATTGCCAATAGACAGAAGTAATGATGTAAACATAACCTAAAGTAACACACATGAATTAGCTAATATCAGTATATTTAAAAAAATAGATTAAAATCAATAAAATATTTCTTAAGCCATTTCGCAGTAGAGTTTTAAGCACTTAAACTCTATTTTGACCCTAAAATTAAAATCCCACAAATTGGAGGGGTGCCTTGGTAGCTCAGTCAGTTAAGCGTCCAACTCTTAGTTTTGCCTTAGGACACGATCCTGGGGTTATGGGTTTGACCCCCATGTTGGGCTCCATGTTGAATGTAGGCTGCTTGGGATTCTCTTTCTCTCCTGCTGCCCCTCTCCCCTACTCGTGCTTGCGCTCTCTCTCTCTAAT
>NW_027551560.1:3786101-3832941 GCF_008692635.1 Crocuta crocuta
AAAAAAATATATGGCCTATGGATCCTTGCATTCAATGGAAGAAAAGGCTTCAGCATGGGTGAAAGAAATCCCAAAGTTTATATATAATTACTTCTAAGTAACCTCCTTCATCAATAAACAGCAAATAAGGATCTTGAAAATTCACTTAGTGTCCACTTTTCAAACCTTCAATTTGCAAGGTGTTAAAAACCCCACACACTCTTTTTTTTTTAAGTTTATTATTTATTTTGGGAGAGAAAAAAAGAGAGAGAGAGGGAATGCACAGCAGGGTAGGAACAAAGAGAGAGAGAGAGAGAGAGAGAGAGAGAGAATCCCAAGCAGGCTCTGAGCTATCAGCACAGAGCCCGATACAGGGCTCAAACTCAAAAACTGTGAGATCATGACCCAAGCTGAAATCAGGAGTCAAGTACCTAATCAACTAAGCCACCCAGGCACCCCAAAAGTCCCACTCTTTTAAAGCTGCCTTATCTCTATTGCAAACATATTCTCCAGTAAGTGTTCAACAAAAGTCAAAGATGTGTCACAGTCAAAAGACTTCTGAGGTGGTGAGAGGCCCCACAGGAGGACACCAGTTACTTAAAAATAAGTCATTTTTTTTTTTTTAATGCTTATTTATTTTTGAGAGAGAGAGAGAGAAGGAGACAGAGCTGAGCAGGGGAGGGGCAGAGTGAGACAGGGACACAGAATCTGAAACATGCTCCAAGCTCTGAGCTGTCAGCACAGAGCCCGACACGGGGCTTAAACTCACAAGCCATGAGATCATGACCTGAGCTGAAGTCGGGTGCCCAACTGACGGAGCCACCCAGCGCTCCTTAAAGTTAACTCTTCATGAAGGAAACAGACAAGCCTGCTGATGCGGACTGTAACAGAATGGCAGTGCAGCACATCCCAGCTGGTGGCCCCCTGCCATCTTGAAGAGCTCTGCAGGAATGAAGAACAAGGCCCTCCTAATTCAAACTCTATATTCTATTCCGTTTTGAGTTTCATTTTATTTGTACCTTCAATGACAATGTATTTTGAAGTCCATTGTTTCTTAAAAGTTGTAAGCAGACTTTTTCTCCTGATGCTAATAACATGTTCTTTAAAATCAAATTCCTCTGTGTAGAATCGAAGAAGTCCCAACCATAGCTGCCCAACAGATTCTGTATTTTTCCCATATTCTGGCCAATAGGTGGGCTAGAAATAGAAGAGAACAAGAGATATCATGCTCTATAGTAAAATGTTAATATCTATCTTCATTTGTATCTCAGGGAGTAAGTTTGGACTTATTTTAATTAACTGGAACTTAAATACATAAAAATATAATTATGAAACTTTTCCTTCACATTTTAAAATACCATTTACATGAATTTATTAATTTCTACCCTGTAACTTAGACACAGGGAGAGCTCAGAGTTTTAAATGTCAAACCCCAGAGTGCATGTTTGTGGAAGAATCTGGAAGTACATTTTAAGAGCCTTGATGATGCCTGGGTTATTAGATCTTTGAACTCAGTCTTTCCAAACGGTTTGTAGAAAGCCACTTAGCAATATTTGTTCACCTGGAATAAAGCTACACAGCCATTTGGAATTAACAGGCATTAAAGAAATCCTACACACAGTCCCTGGAAACTCAC
The DNA here is from genome assembly GCF_008692635.1 of Crocuta crocuta. Lineage (NCBI taxonomy): Eukaryota > Metazoa > Chordata > Mammalia > Carnivora > Hyaenidae > Crocuta > Crocuta crocuta. Next base: position 3,787,717 of record NW_027551560.1, read on the forward strand.
AGTCCCTGGAAACTCACCTAACTTAATAAAAATGTTTTCATTTTAATAAAATAAAATTTTATTAAAATGAAAACATTTTCAACTTCAAAGAAAATATCTGTATGTGCTATTTTACTATCATAATATAAATAAATATAACAAGTGATAATATAGTTGTTGACCATTACACCATAGCATAGTACAGCTAACTTTTATCAAGGATGTAAAAAAAAATCTTTACTCTTAAAATACGTACCAGTTCATCTATTTGATCAAAAAAATAAATATTCCAGCCATCAACAAATATTTCAGGTTTCTTTTCACCTTTGTATATCTGAAATTAATTTTTAAACTATTAGTATGGATTACAAATTTAATGCATTGATACAAAAACTTGTAGGAAAATAGTTACAAATTTAACTACAGAACCACAGAATATTAGAGAAGGAAGAGGGCTCAAAGATCACCCAGTTTTACAGATGAGAAACACAATTTTTTTACTAATACCTCTTGAAGGACAGGAATGACTGGTGGATTCCTCTGCTGGAGGAAATATAGCACCATGAGCGTGTATGCGTATGACGATAAGCTTCCTCTAGAAGCATCACCAATATCACACATCTAGAGGGAAGGAAAACGAGGAACAGATCACCAAAGTCTCCTACTAAATTTGCTGCTTTCTGTGATCACTGAAAGTAACGTGCTTCTACAGGGCATTAACATAAAAGTTACATTTTCAAATGCTAAAATGTGCCAACCAAACAAGATCAACTGAAAGGATGTCAAAAACAAAAATCCCCAACCATCAGTCTCAGATGGTCATATGTAAAACTTAAGACGACAAAATTTTAGCTTGCCACGGTAGGGTTCCTAAAGTAGTTAAAGGAAGCATTTAACATGGCTGTGGTTCTTTAAAAAATACAGACTTGTTTTCAACTAGGTTTGAAGATGCAATGAAATCTCCTAATGAATCACAACAGGAAGCCTACTCACCTTTGTAAATACTTTCATGGTATAGCATAAATATTTCACTCTGGGATCAATGGCTGAATAAGCAAATAAGAGCCTTGTGTTATGAAGGGCCTGTTAAAAGGAAAATTGTAAGTTACCAAACAGAAGAAAAAAATTTTAACTGGAATATTCTGAAAAGGTTTACAGTGTAATTCACTTTAGATTGAAGACATTTAGGCTGAAACTACTATTTTTCCCCAAAGATGAACTTCATTAACTTACTATATAATAAGAATTATAAATGACATCTGAGCTCATGACTTCCATGTTAATATGTCCCCAGTCTGAACATTCCCAGAAATAAGGGCTATTGAAATAATCCCGTCTAAGTAGATGAAAGGATCCCCCACTTCACCCTCGCTTTATTTAAACTGAATGCTTGTAGTGTTCCGAAAAGGTCCAGAAAGCCCTGCAGGAAGCCAAGTGTGAGACGAAAGACACATACACAATCCAAGATTAAAATAAAATTCAAGTCAAACAGAAAGCACCTGCCCCTCTGACCTCATTTTAAATAAATACTAACTTAACTCTGTTATGCCGCTCGCTAGTCTCAGAATACTGCCAGGCAAATGGCAAGCACTCCTAATGAAAATAACGAATAAGATCAAAGGAATGGCTTAATTTTACTTGATACTTTGTAAACTAAGAGTCATTCATTCCCCTTCATTTCCGTAAAGAAAAGGCCTGGAGAAAATCTTACCAGTGTGTTATACAAACTGATGTCCACCTCCAGACCACTTCTCAAATGGAAGAACTTTACAATTGGCACCTTTGCTGTTGTAATAGGCAAGATGTTTCTAAGACCTAGGTTGGAAATAAGAAGTATTGTTAAATACAGCAGCTGGGGCCATAAGCAGTTCTTATGTTAATGTCTCAAAATAAGATGATGTAAACTGAAATCTGGCTAGGTTCACTGCAGTCACTAGGACTACTCGATTCTGTTATTAAACATCTGGAAAGACTCTTCTAGCAAAGTTTGTATTTGTTAAACACCTCAATATCTGAAGTACAAGGATGAATGAGGCAGCCACTGTCCTCCAGGAACTCACTGGATCATGTGCATGTGTATAGGGCTGTCAGTCTGATAAACACCAGAACAGAAGAAAATACTAGAGTCTAGACTATGCGAGCTCTACCTATTCTCTCCACATGACTGTATCTAATACAGAGAAAAGCCTACAGGGTAATCATCTGAATCCTCAAAACAAAAGTTACGCATCATGGAGTTAAAAGACAGTTAAAAGAATGGAAATCAACTTCAACAGGAGAGGAGAAAATTACTGAGCTAAGCTTTGAAGAAGGAGGGCAACAGGTAAAAACAGAGGCAGCTGAGGGGATTTAGCAGGCCAGGAAAAGCACTTATGGACAGGGCAAATGCCTAAAGCAGAAAGGCATGTTCGAGAACTTCCATGGGATTGTGAAGGCTATTGAGTCAACTTGAGGGAAAAGGAATGAGTGACAGGAGATGAGGGCAGAAACCAGGAAGGGCCCAAATAGAGAACATATATCTTACTAAGAATTATCCTTAGAGGCAAATAGATACCAATGAACTGTGTAAGTTGGGAAGAATCACTGACCATATCTATTTGGACAATGGCCCTTGCAATGGACAGATTGGAGGCAACCAGAATCCAGGCAGGGTGACCATTATAAAAAATAAAAAATGATCTGGGCCTGAACTATCATGGTGCCATGGGGATGCAGAGAAGCAGCAGGACATGCTTGAGAGCAGGTGTGTACCTGGATGGGCTGTGGAAGTGGAGGCAGGGGTGGAGGGGATGAGCGAGAAGGAAGGGCTATTAAGAGAAAAAGGTACTGGTTCCTGAGTGCCTAGAACCCTCCACAAACACTACCTCTTAAGACTATTCACCTTCACCCAACAAATGGGAAGACAGAGCCCCAGAGAAATTAACTTGCTTAGGAATACGCAGCGAGTGGGGAAATTAGGTGGCTCAGTTGGTTAAGGATCCAACTCTTGATTTCAGCTCAGGTCATGATCTCAGGGTTCATGAAATCAAGTTCTGAGTCAGGCTGACAGCATGGAGCCTGCTTGGGATTCTCGCTCTCTCTCACTCTCTGCCCCTCCCCCACTCACCATTTGGTCTCTCAAAATAAATAAATAAACATTTAAAAAAAAAAAAGGAATATGCAGCTAGTAAGCTGTGAAGCTGAGATTCACACATGGGTGTGACCAACTCCAAACTTCTACTGAACCTATTCTAGGACAAATAAATGATCACTTCACCCATTTTGAGGAGTCCAAAGATGTCAATGTCAATGACTAAGAAAGTAGATTCAGAAGGAAGGGCAGGTACTGGAGGATGCAGCAGAAGGAAGGCAGTAAAGAGAGAGAGGAGCTCATTCTGAGACAAAGTTTCCGTCCTGAATTTTTTCTCAGAAAGGTAAATGACAATATCTAGAGGGCAAATACATAGTGAACCAGAGCTCAGGGGAAAAGTATGTAGATGACAGAAGAAATTACAGAAGAAAACATATACTGAGTACTTGGCATATGCTAGATGCTGTACTTAAATGTACTACACCTTTCTTAATCTTAAATCCCATCATTGCTCTTCTATTTTGTGATCATTGTATCTTCCCTGCCAGGTAAGTATTTGCTCTTCTACTTTGAAGATGAGGAACGGAGCACTTACATTGAGGCTGAGTGTCTTTCTAGGAACACACGGCCAACAAGTGGGGAGCCAAGATCTAAAACCAGAGAATCTGATTCCAGAACCCCCACCAACTACTCTGCTACACTGCCTCTAAATTAGATAGCCTTTTACTCCGTCTCCTTTCCATTTCAGAATTTAACACTGTTGCCCATTACCAGCCTGTCTTCTAGGATTTATCCACAGTAGATCATCCTGGTTCTTGTCAGTCCAGTGACTCCTTTTCGGCTCCTTTCTTAATTTCCACCCAAAGAAATTAAGGCCTAGTCCTTAACTTCTCTCAAATGATCCCTTGGAATTCTGTCTTATTCTTGGTATCTCTCTCTTCAAGGATTTCACTGTTTTCTTTTTTTCTTCAGTCCTGACAACTCCATATTTCTAATTGCTTGCTGGACTTCTCACTCTTACAGATTATACCTTCATGGCAAACTAAACACCTCCACAAGGTTATCTCTGTGAACATTCCCATTTCCCAAGTACCCAGACATAGCTTGAACCCTTATTTCTTATTTGTAGATACCAAATCTGGGAAATCTCCCCTTCGGAATCTCTCCTATCCTTTTTGTTTTAGGACCATTAGCACCTGGTTACGGCAGTTACCTTCTGCCTGAATTCACTTAAGATTATACCTGCCCTGGGAGACTCTACCCTTACACAGTCATACTAACCACCTGAAACTCCCCTCTAAATGTACTGATATTTCCACTGTCCTCCAAAATACACTACAGCAATGCTCACACTCAGGCACATGCCCTGATAGGAATGACTTCTCTTTCTATCCTTTTTCATTTGTATTCATTGTTCCCTGAGACCAGAACCCATCTCTTACATGAATCTCACCTGTGCGACTCTTTCCCAGAATCTCTCTCCTCAGAACTTAACGAAATACTTATTGTAGCTTCTGACTCATTCTGAAGAATGAATACTACCTTACATTGTTACATGGTCTGTAAGATTACTTTCCTGTTTTTAAGATCTGAAAGCTGTCCAAGGAAAAGATTTCTGTAGACTTACTTTTATTTTTCCACCATCCCTAAGTGGCCAGTACAGTGCTGAGCACGTAGTAGGCACCCAATAAGGTAGTTGAGGAGACTTAGATTTTGGGGCACCTGGGTGGCTCAGTTGGTTTAGTATCTGACTCTTAATTTCAGCTGAGGTCATGATCTCATGATTTGGGAGTTCGAGCTCCGTGTTGGGCTCTGTGCTGACAGTGTGGAATCTGCTTGGGATTCTGTCTCCTTCTCTCTCTGCCCCTCTCCCACTCATGCTCTCTTTCAAAATAAAATAAACATAAAAAAAAAAAAAGCTTTACATTTAAAAAGAAAAAAGATTTTATTTTTAAGTAATCTCTACAAATTTATAACGTCTCAAACTTAAAACCCTGAGATCAAGAGTTATATGCTCTACCCCTAAAAATGACCTGTTTTTAACAATGGCTCATTCTTAAGAAGTGTATACTGCTATATTTAGGTGAAAGAAACATGATGTCTGCAGTTTAATCTCAAATGGTACAGAAGAAAATTGTGAGCAAGGAAGAGACAGAATGATAAATCCAATGTGGTAAAATGTTACCAACTGGTGGATCTGAATGAAGGATATAAAGAGTTTTTTATACGATTTTCGCTGCTTTAAGTTTCAAATTATTTCAAAATGAAAAGTCAAAACCTAGCTCAGTACTAAATAATAACTGTAGCAATTTAGCAATTTAGTTTCTTTGCATAATCTTAAAAATAATTTAAAAATCTCATAATCTTTCGAGGTAAAATTCCTAAGTGAAGGGAATGCTTATTTTCAATGACCAAAAACAATGATATCAATGCATGTTACAAAAAAAGAAAAAAGTACTGATGTTCCAGCTTAACTTTTAAAGGGAATAAACCAAAATTGAGATTATCTTGTTACTGAAGTAACATAGTATCCTTTTTATTTAAACTCCTGGATATAAAAAATATAAAACAAAAAGGGGAGAGAGCACTCACGGTGTATGTTTGTATGTCTATGTGTTAACTCATGATGTGTTAACTGCCCATGATGCTAACTTAAGTCTACTCTTGGCTGAGATAAAAGAAAGCTTTCGATAGACATCATAGATGTTAAGTTTCGTGAGGGTAGGACCATACCTTGTTCACCTTCATTCCCAGCTCCTACCACAGAAATTTGCTGAACCACATTTTAAAAAAAGATTCTAGCATCCAAAGCTGTCCATGACAGCAAAAGGATATGTTAATGACATGTCAGCACCATGCCCTATGTATATAGTATCTATACATTTTACAGCTTTCTCAATTTATTGATGGCAAGAGATCAAGTAAAGTTAAATGACTTGTTCAGGGTCACATACAGATGTCGAGCAGCACAGCTGCAAAGACAATCTATAACCTACAGTGCATTCCATGTGCTTCACGCCGTTGTCAGCAGCCCCTACATTTTAGGTGATACAACGTCAATAAGGCAAAACAATTTCCAAAATTTCTTGCCTGTATAGTATATGCTTTGCTTTGAAATAAAACTGAGCCAGGCAACAATATGCACACAAATGATCACCGAATCCCTCAGTCTTTCATGCAAAAAAGTTTTTTAAAGACACCAATATTGCACACATGCTACAGATGAGCTACTATACTGTTTCATTGGCATCAATGAATTCTAAGGATGCACAACACTAATTAAAAAGACAAAAAATATTTTTGGAAAAAGTCTGTAGAGGTACCTGAATGTTTTTTGAGGACTCTTGCCAATTCTTCAATAGTTCTTACGCAGTCCAACCCCTGCAACAAAAATGGCACATACTGAATCGAAAATAGAAGAAAGGTTCCTAACCTGGTTACAGATAGTTTCCACCACCTTTAGAAATAATGATAATAATTTCAGCCTACTCTATACAGATTTTTTTCCCATTTAGGCAAGCCTTGGTCAGGATTCATAGGAAATACCCTGAAGGTATAGAAGGCCCCCATAGCCCTCACTTACTAATTGTTTCTGGAGGTACAACAAAGGCTTAAATCAGAGCAGCTGGAGAAGTCTGAACCATGAGGACCTCCATTTTCCCCTCTCTGTAACCATGTTACTCAGAAGGATCCTCTGTGCCAGAATAAATAAGAGGGAGCTTCTGTGCCCTGTCTTGTTCAGTGGACTTTCACTGTATTTCAATTACAGGAACTGTGGTGGAAAGTAATGAAGCTCAGATGCTCTCTCTATAGCACAAGGCAAACTTCTGTGTCATACACAAATCAAAGTCATACAGCAAATACCAATGTTTCAAATAAACCAGACGTAAAAACAGTGGGCTGGCCTTTTACAACCTAAGCCCTTTAAATGGCTATACACATCCCAGAACATATTTGGAATCTTGAGAAATGCCGTTAAAGCTAGTTTATAAGCCATGTAAAAGTTTAATATTGATGACATGTAATAAGGTAATTCGACATACTGGACACAATCTTGCTTATCCTGTTGACTCACCAAACTAGGGTAGGTAACTTTTGGCTATTTTCCCCAAATCAGATACATCCTCAAAAGACAAAGACTTGAAAACAAGTAAAGGCATAAAAAGATCTTGAGTGACAACAGCATCACTCTGGATATACAGCGTTTGGACTATTGTTAGAGATAAAAAAAGAAAAGGGACTTAGTACTTCTTAGACTTTATACCTTTATGCAGTATTTCATACTTGTCAAGGGGCTGCAAACCTTTTCTGCTTTGTAAACCATATGACCCTGTTGCAAGTACTCAACTCTGTAGTTATCCAGCGAAAGCAGAAGCCGTAACCGCGTCACAAGTGAAGAGGTGTTCTAATGAAACTATACTGACAAAACATGCCCATGGCTGGATTTAGCTGTGGGCCCTAGTCTGTGGTCTCCTGACAGGTGTGATCCAAGCTGATGTGCACACAATCTCCAGGGGCAAGAGGAACAGAAATGATCCTTTTCATTTTAAGGGTTATCAACCAAAGACCACATGTTTCAGAACTCATGAAACCAAGTGTGTCTTGAACCTAGGTCTCTGAACTGGAAGTTTAGAGCTCTTATCATCGTATCCCATTTGCCTGCCTGCTAAAGAAGTCTCAGAAAACCACAGTGCCTGCCTCAACACTTCTCAACAAGTCTTATGTGGGGTGTGTGTGGCAAAGTCAGCCTCTGGGCTACACCAGGAGGACCCTGGGGGAGGTGGTTTAGCTTTGTCGCCTTCCCATGGGTCACTTCCAAAGCCACATTGTACTGTAGGTGGAAAATACAAGCTCCTCACGTTTACCTCTAAGCTTCTTAAGTATCCGACCAGAGAGACTGTGCCAAATGGCATGCTCCATATGGTATGCTCTGATAAATGTGGAAAATACTGAGCTGTACTGTCAGTCAGGAGTGTGAAATCACACTGCCGCAGCAAATTTGAATTTTATGTGGTCACCGTACCTCAGCAGTCTCAAGCCCGTTAATTGTCATGCAGACGTCGAGGTCACTCTGTTTGAACCCAAATCCATTTTTAGAGGAGCCAAACAAGCTCAATTTAGTTCCTGTTGGGGATAGATGAAAAGTGATACCTAATTACCTGGGTACATTTAATATTCTGATCAAAAAGGCCCTCGCATGAATCAAAAATATCCAGCTGTTAAATATCCTATATCAATCTGATTATAATGTTATACTTATGACAAACTACTTTCTCTCAAAATTTACTTTAAACAAATACAATGTGTATATGGTGTGAAAGATTACCAAGTGCCACTTTCTTCTTAAACTGCAAGGACATTTCAAGGAAAACCTGGATCATAACAATATATTTAGCAATGTAAGCTTACTGCTTTCTAAATATTCACTTTTGGAGGTGCAAACTTTGACTTCGAACATTATACGAAATAAAATTCCACTAGTGGTGTCTGCTAACAGAGATTCCACAGTGCTGCTGTCCTCTCCGTCAGTAAAGCCACAGACCAAAGACCATCTGAAGTATGTCACAAAGTAACCAAAGCCCTGTCCCCACTGTCCCTGCAATATTACTTTCTCATTCCCAAAGTTAACGTGCTTATAGCACATGTACTCATTCCAAAGGAAGGTCACACATCCTTCTTTTCTTAAAGGTAAAAAGTTATTTACCTGGAAACTCCTGTCTTATGAAACTTTCTAGATTTTGCCGAATATGTTCACGAGCCTGATCTTCCAAAATGGATGGAGAAAAATCCTCTGTGTAAAACAGAAAACATTCAGAAACAAAGGTTGTTCACATTCTTGGGTGGGGGGGGCATATCACACTTTTTATAAAACAAAATCTGACAAGTTTAAAAGAAAGCCTTAAATTTCGAGTCTCTTCTCGGTAGACAGCATTAGTAATATAAAATAGAAGATGTCTTTCTTTGAAAATCTGCGTCCAGGAACTGTTCCTGAAATATAAGCAGATCTGCACAGTGGTTTTACTACTAGGTTTCAGAGACCCCAGGAGTCTAGAAAGGTGGTCTTCAGAAGGAACTCTCCCAAAGTGTAAACACAACCTTCATGAGCATGTGCATATGTTTCTAAGGGGAACCTAGTCTTCCTTTCATAACTTATAACTTCCAGAAAGGTTTACAGAAGACTGACCCCCTGGCTAGGAACAAGTATCTTCTGGCACTTACACTCAGGATGGAGCACTGTGATGCATCACGTTCTTCCTCTACTCCAAACAGTCGCCTGCCTCTCCTTCAAATGTTTTTCCTTTGTGGAACGTTAACCCTCACTATGCCAATGCTTCCTCAAACTGTTGTTCCTCAAAGGGCTGTTAGGGAGCTATTACTTAGTGGTAATTAAAATGTATATCATACTCAAATTTTGGAAATGTTGCAATAAAGAGTTAAACAGGTTTTTTACTAGACCATTTCTCAGAAGCCATTATTATGCTAATATGCCCTGTAAATCTCTTGGCCCTGCCCCCCGCACCCTGCATGAGGGTAGACTCATTCCCTACTTGACCTGTGGAGCACTTCTTGTCATGAATTACTATTTTATTTAAGTAGGCTTCAAGCCCAGTGCAGGCCTTGAACTCACAACCCTGAGATCATGACCTGAGCTCAGATCAAGAGTCCGATGCTTAATTGAATGAACAACCCAGGCACCAGTTGTCATTAAATACCATTAACTGCTTAGAAAAACAGTTCGAGGAACACCAGTTGGGAATGCTAGTGCTCCAACGGCAAGACTTAAAAGATTCTCCCTCTCTCCCTGTTTTTCCTAAAACAATTATTTACTGCGCATCTCAGCCAGAATAGGCATTACATACAGAGCTCTGTGGACACGGGAGAATGGGACAGACCTGGTCCCAGGGATGAAGCTAACAGGTTAGGGAGTCAGAGGACTCCTGGGGCAGATGCCAATGCGACATTCTGACACACAAAAAGAAGTGCTAAGAACTTACTGTAACACTGGATGCAAACTTGATCTAAGATGTTTGAAAATTTGGGTGTCAGTGGCGGCAAAGGTTCCAGCTGAATTCTTTTGAAGTCTTCAGGACAGTCCTTCTTGAGATGACCTTCTCGTTTGCATAAACTGCACACCACTGTAGGAGACTACAGGAAGGTGGGAAAGCAAACCAAGACTTCATTTACAACTCTATTTGCCAAATAAAAAAGTCCTGAGTCATTTTCTCAAAAGCCCCACAGCCTACTCTTGACATTCCAAAGGAACAAAAATAACGTGCAGCCACTCCAAACCATTTGTAACAGGGACATCTTATGGAATACTCAGGAGTAAAAGGCAGTTATTTCCACTCCCAAAGGCATTCTCTGTCGCCTATGCAAATTCCCAAGGGTCTAAGGAGGGCAGGAGATGGACTGGTTGTCCCAGAATGGAAGACCAACTCCTGACTACCACCCGGACAGGGCAGAGCTCTGTTCCAGTGCATGAAATTTAAAATGACATGCATTAACATCTTTTAGTTCTGGGAGTGGCACCGATTACCTTGCCTTTGGTGAAGGTGAGTTTACTAAATTCATAGAAGAAATCAGACTGATCCGCAGTGCAACTTTCCTCACACGCATTTTCTTTAAGGCTGATTTTATTGAATCCCACTAGGAGAGCCCCGTCCACATGTTTTCCACCTTCTTTCAGGTCTTTATACTTAGCAGACCCGCCTAACTCATCCTCCTCAGACAGGGCATCCTCATCCCCTGATCCTGTGTACGGATTTTCTAACTCATCTTCATTTGCCAAGTCATCCTCATCTTCCCTCCGGGGAATGGACAGCCTGGGTTCTTCATCATCCTCCTCTTCCTCTTCCTCTTCCTCCTCCTCCTCATCGGAATGAATGATCCCTGATGTATGACCCTGTCTCGAAGGCGCAAAGTGGCTTGGAGCATCTTCCAGCTCATCAGTACCTTCTACGCCTTCTTCATCAACATCAGCCTTGTCCTCTGAAGTGATGAATCCATCACACTCTTTGGCTGTAGGATTGTGGACGTCTTCTACATACAAAGTGCCATCTGTCTCCTTATTTTGTGTGCTTCCATGGAGGATGAGCTCTCCATGCCTGCTACTGCTTAGCTCTTGATCATCAGCAGTCAAAGGATGCTTGCCCTCACTCCCAGCTTTACTTCCTGCTTCTCGATGGTGTGCTTTAACCTGCTCACCACCATCACAACCAGCCCCTGTCCTGACACAGTCTGAGTTTTCCAGGTGAACGCTGACATGCGCATGCCCCTTTTCCTCTGTTGGGGGGCTTCCAAAGCTTTCAGCAGTCTCTTTAAGTGGCTGTAACTGGCAGGCGTTTGCACCTGAACTGGCAGCACCTGGTTCTTGAGCCAAACCTGAGCTTTTGGGTTCATCATCTTTTGCTTGTGCACCCGCGTCATGCTTTGCTACTTCTTTAGAATGTTCGGAAATGCGTGTGACAGTACTCGGAGGCTTCGGAAGGCTGGATTTTGTAATTTTGTGTGGAAGAGCAAAATACTTATATGTTGTCCTTAAACAATGAAGTATATATTCAAACACAGGCTGATTATTTAGAGTCCTTGCCACATTTCTTTTAACAGAATAGGGATCTGTAACGAAAAACAAAAAAATCCACCACTTCATACATTTCTATTTCACATTCATACATTTCTATCTTACGTTTTAAAAATCAGCCTGCTGTAAATAAGAAGACAAACACTACTAGAATTTAGCATGAATCTCGTATGCTTTTTACAAAACTGGGGATGGGATGTGGTTTAAGAACAAAAAGAAATGTTTTCTTAAACATCTGCTCTATGAAGAGAACCCATTCTGCTAAGAACCAGGACCCCTTCCCTATTTTGTTCTGTGACTGTGGAGGTAAAAAAAGTGTCATCAGTGTGGCTCTTGTGCCCTGGGGAAGTGAGGTCTTCCCGCCAGGCTCTGCTGAGTGCTCTGCCTCCCCACTCAGCCAGGCCCTGTGGTGTATAGAGCTTACCTCCACTCTTCTGCCCCAGGAAGCCCCATCACTGAACTGGCTGGACTGAATTCAGGGGCGAGAGGGAGGCACGAGGAGGAGACACCACTTCTCTCAATCTTTTCTCCTCCCCTAGAACTCCAGCAGGTTAGGCAATTGGCCAGAAGAGCTGAGCCAGAGAAACTGCAGGGGAGGGTTTAAAAATGTGAGATCCCCATGACTGCACACAGAATTTATGCAAAATGCAAATTGCAAAAAACAAAAAACAAAAAACCCTCTTATGCAATATAAAAGCTTGAAAAAAATCAAGCAAAAATACGACAATTCCATTTAGGAGGTTCTTTAAGTTATCTGAAGGAGGAGAATTAAAATTTTCTAGAGGGGTTTCAACCTCCTGATTTTGCAAATCTGAGAAGAGCTCATCTATTTAATGTAATCTACAGAGCACATCAACAACTCATACAATGGTTTTAGTTAAATGAGCCTTCACTAGAAAAAGTGTTTTCGTAAGTTCCAAATGCTACTGTAGACATTCCAAAAATAACCAGCCTTTCGCTATGAAGAGGGATCCAACCAAGAACTATTTTGCATGAGAAAAAGTATTTTCTCATCTTAAACATCTAAACAACATCAACAATCCATGAAAGAGCTGAATCTAAAAATCCAGCAATGAGAACAGTAGAGAGGAATGGAGGATTCACATATCACCAGGGAAAAACTTTATACGTTCAAGTTGGTAAGCAATTTACAAAGAAAGTGAGGACTCAGCCAGCCACTGTTTAGCTATTTTTTTAACCAAGACATTTTATTACAGTGCATAAAAAGCCCAGAATGAATAGTCTAGTCCCTCAGAATGACCACGGTAACACGTGCCAGAATCTGTTTATTCTGCTGTTGGGGTCAGGCCTAAGTTACACATGGGAGCTGAAAGGAGAATGAAATACAAAGCATGCGGTTAGACTGGTACCTTAAAAGGAAAGGGAATTAAAGAGAAACATTCTGAGATACCTTCAATGGCAATCCGCTTTTTGGGCCAATCCTTGGATTCACGAGACACTGATTCTTTGACACGAATACTTATCACTAAATCAGCCAAATTAAATTCTAAAGCATAGAATCGAAGCATTTCCACCCAGAGCTGCCCAACAGGTACTGACGGCTGGTGCTTGGAATCAAATATTAATGATACCTAGGAACAGCAGAGAGAAAACACATGGGTTAGTTCCTAGGTGAGCACAATCTGAGAAACTTGAGATCATTCAAGCAAATTACAAAAAAAAATCCGAAAAACCGTAGCAAACATAGGGTTGTGACAATCCATCTGGGTAAACTGCATCTAGGTTCTATTTTGTTTGTAGCAAAGAGTACACTCCTGGGATGAGAACAGGTTAAAATCTAACCATCATCATAGGGGCAGATGGGCACTGGTAGGTAAGCAGGTGGCACTCCTAATCTTGAGGCCTTACTGACAGCTGGAGTGAACTGTGCATGGTTTGCTGTTCTCAGCCCAGAGCTCTCCCTGATGCTGCCGCTGGAGGGAACCTTTACACTCATGCACACCAAAATGGGCAGCCACTAAGGGTGTGGAGCAAAAAACAACACTCCTTTCCTCTGCTGTAAGAAGCTATGCCAGTGACAACTGATTTTCAAGTTAAACAACTTTTTGTCTTTTTCAAAGTTTATTTAAGTAATCTCTATGCCCAACATGGGGCTTGAACTCATGACCCCAAGATCAAGAGTTGAATACTCTTACGAATGAGCCAGCCAGGGGCACCAAAGTCAAATAACTGTTGATTTCAGAAATTGATGCCAGTTTTATATTTACAGACTCTCAACAAATTGGAACGTACTGTGATGGAATGTACTGGAAGGCGCATGGGACCTAGAATAGAAAAAAAAAAAGAGTCCAAATAATGACTCTGCCATTTCTCTCTTAACTGCTCCCTGACTTAGTGTCTTCACTCTCAGCTGGCATGACAGCACAGCAGCTAAAACTGCCTTTGCCACAGGACTTTTATGTTTGAAATCCAATTCTGCCGTATACTGGCTGTGTAGGAGCCTGGTCAAGCTATGCGGTCTAAGCCTCAGTTTCCTCATCTGAACAATGGGAATTATAGTACCCACCTCAGAGGGTTGTTGGGAGGACTGAGTGAGAGAATGTCTGTAAAGAGCTTAGCACAGTGCCTGGCACACATGTTCAAAAAATGGTCGCTATCATTATCTGCAGAGTAGGGACGGTACCACCTACAACACAGGACAGTTATGAGGATTAAATGAGAGACAAGGGAAAGAATCTGGCACATTCGGTTGCTCTCTGTATACTTTCACTTAGGTATAGGTTTTTTAAATACAAGGAATCCACTTATCATTGAAACGTGATGTCACAACCATAAGGTGCTCTTGAGAGGTAATCTAGTTCAACTCCCAGATGTTAGGAGAGAAACCGGAAGCCCAGAGTTGACGTGACGTGACTTGTCAAAGGTCCCGCTGCTTATCAGTGGCAGCACTAACAGTGTCTTGATCCCAGGACAGGGCTCTTTCACCACACCATACAATCAATCTGACCCTGTCTAGCTCTCCATTTCTGAAGTAGCAGCATGATTAATATCTCCAAACAGCACAAAAATGTAAAGATCAAGTATATACTTGGGCTTACAGCAATAGCTTTTACTTCTGAGGTATACGAATTTGTCTCCCATCGCACTTCATTTTCATGAGGTTCAAAACAAGTATTGTATGGTATTTTATTAGCCACTAAATCCTGACCACAGACATTTTGTCAAATAAGATCAAATCATCGGGTAGATTTACAAAGCAGAACTGGCTGAATATGGAAGTTGTCTGTGTTCAAACACTATAGTTGACGACACACAAAAAAACTGCTAGAAATTAAAAGCCTCATTAAATTTCACATCTTTATCTATAAGCTTTATTTAGCATTACTAAGGGCTTTTAAGCCTCTCACCAAGATGACTTGATGATACTGTAACATGGAACTGAAGAGACCTTTGACACGTCTACACTAGTACTTAAGCTGTTTCTCATTATTGTTTTTATTCTTTTAAAGTAGGGAACACTTTCTTTTCCAAAAAAGAGAGAGAGAGAGAAAGAGAGAGAGAGAGAGAGAGAGAGAGAGAGAGAGAGAGAGAGAGAAAGAAAGAAAGAAAGAAAGAAAGAAAGAAAGAAAGAAAGGCAGGCAGCTAACATTTACTGCATGCTTATCACATGCGTGGCACTGAGTTAAGCATTCCAGGAGTCAATGACTCTCTGAGAGGGTACCAATATCATTTCCAAATTTAGGTGAGGAAACTGGGGCACAGGAAGATTAAGTCACTTGCCCAAGGACACACAGCTAGGAAGTGAGAGAGCTGGGGTACAAATTCGCATATTCTGGCTTCATACCCTACATTCTTAACCGCTACTGGAACCCCAAATAGGACACAGAAAAAAAAGTGGGGGTGTTATGGTGGTGGCTGAGGTTAACTGGCACAGCCTCCCTTCTCTCTCCAGTGCTCAAGGATTCTAGAAAACACAAGTGGAGAGTCTATGATTCACCACCATCTCCTCATTTTAGGCATAGAACAGAGGAGTGACATGACTTGTTTGTGTACAGCTAGGATGAGAATCCCGGTCTCAGAAGTATTTTGTGGGCATTGCTGCCACTGCATCTCACGAGGAAAGGTATGGGGTCAGGGACTCTCCACCAATTTGGGGCAGATTCTTATTAGTTCTAGTATAATTACATTGCTCAGATTTTTGTTTGAAATTTAAATGGCAATTCTTTCCTTGTGCATACATTTCCCTGCCAACTCCTAATGGTGTGGACGAGAACATGAAAATACATATACCAAATACTTATTCACTGTGATTTTAGTACCTTTGAGGTTAATGAACTTTTTATATATTTAAAACTCACAGTATCATCAAAGACATAAGTTCTTTGAGGATAGACAGGGATTAAACTTTGAATTCTCAGTATCCTTCACACTGAGAAACTACACTAAAAAAACTACATAAATAACAGGAGCTGATGACCTGCATTTTACCTTTTGTCATTATTTGTCTGTTTGAAGAACTGGACAGACTAGGAAATAAAACATGCACGAAACAGTTAAGATAGTTGAGGACAGACAGGAGGACTAATTAAGTCACAGAGTCCACAGTGAACAATGAAATCAAATAGAAATTGCACAATTAAAAATGAGAGAGAGAACACACCTGTCCCCTCTTAACAGGCACTTCTGTTGGTGCCTCATGTTTTGCTGTTTCTGGATCTCCGGCGGTACTGTCAGTGTACTCCCAGACCACGGCATCTTCCTGAACATCTTTAAGGTTGAAATTCCCTAGTTTGTTCAACGAGAACCCTTCAATCTAGGAAAAATTAGATACATACTATTATTATAAGGTAGAAAGGATTTTGTATCAACCAGAGCCATATTAATCCTGGAAGAAATTAAAACACACTTATAGCTCACTGAAAATAGAAAAGGGGGGCGCCTGGGTGGCTCTGTCAGTTAAGCATCGACTTTGGGGGCGCCTGGGTGGCTTACTCGGTTAAGCGTCCGACTTTCGCTGAGGTCATGATCTCGCGGTTTGTGGGTTCAAGCCCCGTGTCGGGCTCTGTGCTGACTGCCAGCTCAGAGCCTGGAGCCTGTTTCAGAGTCTGTGACTCCCTCTCTCTCTGACCCTCCCCTGCTCACGCTATCTCTCTCTCTCTCCTAGAAATAAATAAAAACATTAAAAAAAAAAAAAAGCATCCGACTTTGGCTCAGGTCATGATCTCACAGTTCATGAGTTCAAGCCCCGTGTCGGGCTCTGTGCTGACAGTTCAGGGCCTGGCACCTGCTTCAGATTCTGTGTCTCCCTCTCTCTCTGCCCCTCCCCAGCTTGCACTCTGTCTCTCTCTCAAAACTAAACATTAAAAAAAAAAAAAGAAAATAGAAAAGGTATTGTTTCTGGAATACCTCCAAGACGTCTGTTAATTTGAAAATACTTTTAAAGTAAAAGCAAGGTTTTAATTGGCAAAAGAAATGGTGATTCTGTGAAATAATTTTGTAGTGAACAGTCTAGGAGAAGGTAACATGGCTTAGGCCTAGAGCCACGAGTTCTGGAGTGAAACTGCCTGGCCCCAACCTCAGATTCCTCACAGAGCTGTGAGACCTTCAGTCAGTGCTCGCTTTCTCCCTGTCACAGGTTTCTGTAAACAGGACACAGTAGAACTTCCTTCATGGGACAGTTGTGACATGAAATAACGCACATAAGTCACTGACACAGGCCACGGCACACAGTGAATACTCAACCAAAGAAACTGTTTCTATTGATGCTGTTGGGATGCAAATGGCTAAAGAAAACAGTTTGGGCTTTAAAGTTCCAAGAAATTTGGAGCAAAGTTGAACAGCTTTCTTTATTGTAAAGTGGGACTGATCATAGCCTCTAAACAGGTGAACGTAGGGGGCACCTAGGTAGTTAAGCAACCGACTCTTGATTTCAGCTCAGGTCATGATCTCACAGCTCGTGGGTTTAAGCCCTGCATCCGGCTCTGTGCTGACAGCTCAAAGCCTGGAGCCCGCTTCAGATTCTGTATCTCCCTCGCTCTCTGCCCTTCCCCAGCTCTCTCTCTCTCATAAACAGATAAATGTTAAAAACATTTTTTTAAAAATATCATTAATTTTGGAAAATTATCCAGTGATTATTATCCTAAATTATTTCTTCAGTTCCTTTCTCTTTCTTCTCCTTCAGATACTCCCATAAATATATATTACAAGTCATGGTAATTGTCCTGAAGTTCTTAGATATTCTTTTCTGGTTTTTTGTTTTTGTTTTTTCATTTTGCTTTTCAGTTTGGGAAGTTTCTACTGAATGAAGCGCCCTGATTCTTTCTCCCTGTGTCGAAGCTACTGATGAATCCATCAAAGGCATTCTTTATTTGTTACACATTTTATTTCTAGTATTTCCTTTTGATTCTTAGAGCTTCCATTTCTTAACTTCTATTATCCATCTGTTCTTGCATATTGTCCATTTTTTTCTGTTCGAGCCCTTGGCATTTTAATCTAAGTTGTTTTAATCTACTGGCTTGATAATTCCAGTGCTTGCTCTGCCTCTTTAAACTATGTTTTTTGCCTTTTTAGTATGACTTGCAATTTTTTTGTTGAAAGCTGGATATGTGTACTGGGTAAAAGGAATGGAGATAAGCCTTTAGTGTGAAGGTTTGGGGTTTTTTGGGAATGTTTATTTATTTATTTTGAGACAGAGAGAATCCTAATTAGGCTCCATGCTCTCAGTGCAGAGCTCGATCCCACAACCTAAGCCGAAATCAAGAGTCAGACACCCGACTGAGCTGCCCAAGCGCCCCAAGTGTGAGGTTTTCTTTTACTAGGAGTTAGGCTATTTGTTCGTTGTAGCTGCAGATGTCAAGAAGATAAAACTTCATCTAGTGTCCTTGTTTTTGTCTCCCCTGTTGTCTTTGGGTTTCCTAACAGATCTCTTCTGAAATGAGGTATTTCTATTCTAATCCCATTTTATCCAGGAGCCCTAATGTGGTAGTAAGGTGTGGGGGGAGGGGAAGCATTCTATAATCCTAAAATCAAGTTCCATCTTTTAGTGAGCCTGTGGCCTTGAGCTGTGACCTTGACAAAGTACTTTTCAATTCCCCACCCCCGAGGTAAGACAGGAAAACTCAGAAAAGGAGCTGGAGTTAGGTACTTTTCTTTCCTCTAGGTCAGTTAAGACCTGGTTAAAAAAAGGTTCCTTTGAAGGTAAGCCTGTTTAGAAGAACACAATGCTCTGGGCATACTTTAAAATTGCAACTTTTTCTCTCACCCTGCCAAAAGCACAAGGGGAGACTTTTTCTTGGATCTTCACCCTGAGAACCTGGTGGGGGTTCCTGGAGGTAAACCTGTGAAATTGCTGGCGGTCCCCTAAGACTGGGGCCCCCTGTTATTTTTCACATTCAAGCTTGTCCAAACTGAGCCTCTACAACCATAGTCTAAGCCCTCCTACCCTAGTATTGGCTCCATTCCTAGGCTTCTGCTCTGACAAGTTATAATTTGCTATATTTGCCTGTCTCTCCAATTTTTGGGGCAATGGTTTTCCCTGTGACCTCAATTCTCTGATGGATCTAAGAAGAGTTGTTGATTTTCACTCCACCCCCCCCTTTTTCTGAGGACAGAGTAATGACATCCGAGTCCCTTAATATGACAGACTGGACTGGTTCAGGGGTTAGAGATGTGGTGATTTTATATACAGAAATAAGGGTTCCACTTCCACTATTTTTCCCTTCTGGGTACTTCCCTTTGTCTGGTGGCCCTAATTCCTCTGGCCAGAAAGAGGACTAGTTTTTCTAGCAGAGTTCCCTTTAGCGGTAAAGCCACAGAAAAACAGAACCTCGCTCTGTGTTGGCCACTTGCTCCGAGGTCTGACGTCTCTCCAAGGTCAGCTTGCACCTGTTCAGTCTCCAGAGCCTTCACATTGTTGTTTCTTTGCATTTGTTGAGAATTTATAGCTGTTATTGATATACGGATCACTCAGGAGTTTGTGCCTCCATTTCATAAGCAGATCTTCTATTGAGAGAGACGAGGACTACATTTGTCCTCCTACTTTGTTTTAGGGGCTTTACATTTATGATCTCATTTCAGAATTTTTCAGATAAGGACTCTGAGGCTCAGAGAAAATAAATTGCTGGAGGTCACAGGGACATGTGTAAGGGACAAGAGCTGGAAGAATCGCAGGGCTATCAAACTTTAAACTATTCTCCTTTGCACTACATTACCTGGCATTCTTCCTGTGTAAATGACTGTTTGCTAAAGGCAAAGTCTATATAATCCAAAACAAGGCAGATTTCAAACATGATTTACTCGGAGACTAGTAGGTATTACTGTAGGGGATAAAAGATGCCTAGCAGACAGGGTTAAACCTATTCATCAGTCATTATTCAATATCATTTCAACTGTTCGTCAAACCAAGGTCTAACAACAATATATGGAAGTAAGAAGTCAGTGAGGACAGCCTCTAACGTGGAAGAGGTCTGCATAGGTTGGGAGAGAATGGCTCAAGAATTTCTGAAGAGACAGATTAGGGCACAGAGGCAGGATTTTCTCAACTTCTTGACAGAGAATTTTGTCTTATTCATCTATGCATTCCTTATGAAAAACATACACAGTGCTTTAAAGATTGTGAAGAAATGAACAGTTTAGATACTTTTATCCACAGTTTTGAAATCATCAATGGATTTTCTACAGAAATAACGATGTAAAATTTCTGGCACCAATAAGAGACTGAATTTAATTTCTTTTCCTTCACTTGCTTTATATTTCTGACTACAACTCTAGCAGAAGCTTCTAGCATTGGTAAGAACTACCACTGATGATTAGTTTAAAAATCGAAAACTGCAGATCATTTTGGTTCAGGCAGTAGACTGTGCCTTACCTGATCCACATAATTCAATTCACGTTTGACTACCACATACCTATTTCTCGCATTAAATCTTAAATGAACAAATGGTATAATCACAATCAAATTCAGTGTCACCTTAGAGAATTTCCAGTATTACTGCCTAGGATGTAATACACTGGCCATAGAAAAGGGTATATTCATACTACTGTACTCTTAAGTAAATCCCGAGGAGAATCCGCTTACCAGAAGAGAAACATCCTTTTTCCTGTATCCTCGCATCAGTGACAGAGAACTTTACTCAAAGGTGACTAGGACCCAAGAAAAGTCACCTCTCACTAAGACAAAAGTGAGTATGGAACCCATACAAGGTGCTCTCGAGAGTCTAAATGGCTTGGTTCCATCCTAAAGTCTTGTCTCTCTTGGATTAACATGAGAGGAGAATTTCAGAGACCTTCACAGACTCCCCTCCGGGTCTGATGGAAAAGGTTCTTTATCAGATAAGGGGTCACTCTGTTCTCTCTTTGCTCCCCCACGAGAGCAGTCTTGCAGACACCTGCTAGGGCTCTACATCCTCTCAGATCAGGACGAGCACAGAGAGGGCCCTTCAGGCCACTGGGACAGAGCCTCCTGTGATCCCTCTGCCAGGGCCGTTTACAGGGGGCTCATGCTGCTTTAGTCTTTGTTTCCAGAACCCAGCAGACAAAGGTCCTTGGTTAATTCTCAGTCTGTTAAGTACAAAGAAAAAAGTTTTCCCTATAATCATATATTTTTGCTATGTACCCGCAGGTAAGAGTTACTGCCGTAGAATATACTCTCCTTAAATGATGAGAATCCTGGGTACAATAAGAAGAAAAGTGGTTAAAATACCAAATATGCCCAAATAAGCTTCTCACCAAGGGAGACTTTTTATACAGTAAGTGTACATGTAAGATTTTCTCAAGATAAACACTTAGGGTTTAAAAACTGAGGTCTCTAAAAGCATGAGAATAGTATCTTTTGACACTGAAACGACTTCTCCTTAAATCCTACCATTTGAATAAACCAATTCAACCTTAATTTATGCAGAAAAGAGTGGCCACATCACTAAATTCTAAACCATCTTAAACACAAAAATATTCAAGCGGTGACAATGCTCTGCATCCTGTAGTACAGCCAGCAATCTCAACTCTTCTCTTTTGTTTCACAGGGAATGGGGAATGCAGAGTACTAAAAGGCTAGAAACAGAAAGACCAACCAAATGCTTCATACAGTCTGTCTGGAGGGGATTTGTAAATTCAAGTTCCCAGTTATGCTGAAAGAAAGTATGTACCGAAGGATAAATTTAATTCAGGTTCATACTCTCTTGTTTAAAACCCTCAGGATATGTGTTTCACAAATTAAGAGGGTTCTCAGTTTAGAAAACTAATGCCACCCCTAGCAAGGTATTGATAGGCCAGCATCTTGCTGTCAAATACATTAATATTTCAGCAGTGAGAGGCATGAATATTCATATTAGGAGGATAAATAAATTCATGTCAGTTCTGGTTAGGTTTTTAGATTTTTAAATTATGTGTAAGCAACTGTGGCCTTTAATAAAATCAGTATCAGATATGTAAGCAAAAAAATGTTATACCCATGATCCTAGGTAAACAGGCAGAAGGGGTTCTTTCCTCTGTTGCAGAAAGAAAATGGCCATCAGGGCAAACACGTAAGGTGGCAAACCTCCTTCTTCAGGGTGATCTATACTGCAAAGCTAAAAGTGAGGGGGGGAAAAAAGGGTAAACATTCTTTCATATCAACATGTCATTTACACAATTTGGTCTAACATCTCTAACTTCAGGATACCTGGTTGGCTCACTCGGTTGAGTCTGACTTTGGCTCAGGTCATGATCTCGTGGTTCGTGAGTTCGAACCCCACACTGGGATCGCTGCTGTTGGCACAGGGCCTGCTTCAGATCCTGTCCCTCTCTCTCTCTGCCCTTCCCTTGCGTGCACTCTCTCTCAAAAGTGAATAAACATCAAAATAAATAAATGTGTATTAGATAGTTTACTTCTCAGAATAAAATACCACAAATTACAAAAAAAAAAAAAAAAAAACTTCTTCATATTTTTGGAGCAACCACATATTGTGGTTTTGAGTGGAAACTTCATTTTCAAATTTTAATCTTGTTAGCTAAACTAACATTTGTTATTTTGTTTTTTAATAACTTTTTTTTAATGTTTATTTATTATTAGGAGAGAGAGAGAGAGAGACAGAGCATGAGTGGGAAGGGACAGAGAGGAGACACTGAATCCTAAGCAAGATTCAGGCTCTGAGCTGTTAGCACAGAGCCCAGACGCAGGGCTTGAACTCACCAGCCGTGAGATCATAACCTGAACTGAAGTCCGATGCTCAACCAAGTGAGCCACTCAGGCACCCCGTTATTTAATTTTTTAAAAACTTTGATTTATTTTGAAAGACAGAGCATGTGCACATATGTGCACAAGTTGGGGAGAGGCAAAGAGAAAATCCCAAGCAGGCTCTACACTGTCAGCACAGAGCCTAATGTGGGGCTTGAACTCACCAACCAACCGTGAGATCATGGCTTGAGCCAAGATCAAGAGTCAGACGCTCAACCAAGTAAACCACCCAGGTGTTTCTGTTATTTCATTTTTTGACATCCACAGCAAATCCACTCAGTTGGTTAAAACACTTATTTATGAAATCATGGGGTGTCTGGTTGGCTTGGTCAGTTAAGCATCCAACTCTTAACTTCAGCTTAGAGTCATGATCTCACGGTTGGTGAGTTCAAGCCCCTTATTGGGCTCTGCACTGGTACAGTGGAGCCTGTGTGGGATTCTCTCTCTGTCCCTCCCCCACTTGCTCACATGCTCACTCGCTCTCTCTTCCAAAATAAACAAATATTTTTAAAAACCCACTTAGCAATATAATCAAAATGATAGTTTTATTCCAAGTGCAAGCCAACTAGCTCCGCCCAGTATAGTAGTCCCCTCATCTGAAGCTAATGCCTTGAAAATTCACACATTGGTCAAAAAGGTGATCGGGGAGAGAAATAGGCAAATTCATTAGCACTAATAGGAATAACAATTTAAAAAGCATAGCCTACTTAGTGATGGAGTAGGAAGCAGCTTTCAAAGCATGGCATATTATAATTATCAACTCACCCAGTTAAATGTGGAGCAGTCCTCCATTTATCCTGGACTGGAGCAATAGAAAGTACATATTGCTGCTGCTGTATCTTAATTAGCAGAGCTTTGGCTTTTCTCTACAAAGAACCTACCCAGAATCTCAATTTTATAATCATGATGGAACCTTATGTTTTAAGGAAATACTAAATGCTCTAATAAATATTGAGATGTCATATTTAAAACATTATAGAAACGTAAGCATGAACAGAAAGTGGCTTCCATTTTTTGGAGTCTCTGGGTACACTATAGGAAATGGTATGAGAAGGTTTATCTCAAACTTTCCTGTGCCTAACAATCACCTTGGGAAACTAGTTAGAATGTAAATTCTTGGACCATATCCTCTGGGATTTGACCCACAAATCTGATTTTTAATAAGCACTATTAATCATTTTGATCTTTTGAGCAACACTGTTACAGTGAAATAGAAACACTAAATTTTCCTTTCTGTAAACATTAAAATTTATGTTCCAATACTAAAGATGCCTACTCCCTTCATGTCTATAAATATGCATCCAAATGTTTAAGATTAAATTAACCATGCAAAGATCAAAGCATACTGTTTATGCATATATAGTATGTATTCACGCATTTAAAGAACTCAAACCTACCTTTGCCCAGTATCTAAACGCAATCACCAAAGGAACTAGCTTTGATTCAAGTTTTCCAAGGGCAGTTAAATGGTTTGTTGTCAGACAAGCATTTTCATTTCCTGCACTCACTTTACAAAGAAGACCACTGGTGGAGTAAAGGGTGGGGATGGGAAAGAAAGAGAGAAAGATAAAAAGTGTTACACAGGTATGTTATCTTTTACACCAACAACAACTAATTTGCACAGATAATAAAGATCTTCAAAACGAAAATAAAAAACTTACTAAATCTTTATGGGTCATTTTAGGCCACTGCATTAAGAAAAAGATAGGGCAGCTACTCGCTGACCGAACTTTATTTTTCAGAACTAGAACTCTGTATTTTCATATATTAAAACTATTTTTGAAGGGAAATGAAAATTAGGAAGATACTGTAACATGTTTCAAATGAGGGTATGGATTCATCTTTGTAAGAATAAAAGAGTGTTTTCCCAGGAGTTGGAGGAATCTGCCTAATGAAGAATCATTCCAGCCTACAAGCCACCCATTTGCCGTGATGATAGTGCTTCCAGATGGAGGAGAGGCACGGGGGAGGTCACACTAATTGTTATTCAGCGCTGCTAAAGATACTGCTAGAAAGGACGGCAATGTAAGGTGGCTAAGAGCAAATAACCATTTGATAAAGGTGTTTTATACTGAAACAAAATTGGCCAAGATGCTTCCTTCCTATACTTCCTTTCAAATAATTTTATTCTTCTTAAAATAAAACACCTTTTCCTCTTGCATCAAATGCCAAAAGTATAGAGAGAATGCTAATAGTGAGCTTGTGAAATGAACCACATAAGGAGTCTTATTCTAGAAACTGGACATGAGGATAATAAAGTACATGTGCTTCTGGCAAGTTTCTACTTAATATGTAAACAGCTTAAAGAAATGGAGACCTTTGCTTTTCTCTGCACACCACCACTGGCACCCTGGCATGGAAGTCTGCATCAACATCAACAAAAGACTCTGAGGAAAGAAGAAAAAAATATTAAGTAGGTTAATTAAATTTTGTTTAAAAGCAGAACCAGATAAAGTACAAGTTGTGACTTAATCTGTTCAGCCTTTTGAGAGAAGACTATGAAATAAAGCTGAGATGGCTTGAAAAGGAGAACAGTATTATGCACAACAATCAAGTAATCACATTAATTTAAAAGCCTTATTTTGCAAAATTCACATTTGATTAAAAATGACTACATTACTGGATCAGGACAGTTAAGTGTTATGTGGATAAGGTAATTAGAAATGTGGACAGGATATTCAAAAACAAAACTTGTGCAAAAGCTACTAAAATATCTGGGCTCAAACACATATTGCTGAAGTAAGAATGTTTAAATGTTTCATTCAACCAAAAGAAGAAGGATGGGGAAGACTAATTGGGATGAGACAGTTTAATGGGGCCTATGGAGAACCTAAAAAGTCAAAGTCCTAAGCCGAACATTACTTTAGACAACTGGTAACCCTAACTGGGAACAAGTGTTTGCTGATTTATTCATTAAAGTTGGGTCACATCTGTTTATTGTCTGTAAAGTATTAATTTAAAGAATAAAGCAGATCACAGTTTTACCATCAAGAGTAAATTTTACATAGTTTGCATCTTTTTAGTCTGGGTTTAGGACTCAATCTTTACAAATTGTAACATTTATCAGCAAGCTAAAAACTTTACTTACAAAACAGTTATTTTGCATTGTAGAACAATTAGCAAGACTCCAACTAGCTAATAATTCATGGTCATTTGCTTTGGTTTTCTATTTGGATATTACCCACAGAAATAATTAAAAGACACATGACCTCCTATTTGCAACATTTGACAAATAAGATACAGATAAAATAGAACAATTAAGAGCAAAATGTGGAGTTTGGCCTTACCGCTGTTCTTTAAACATTCTTGAACAAGTAAGAGAACATCTGGCTGAGACATCTAAGAAACAAATCAATGAATACATCACAAATCCATATATACTTCTATTTCAGAGATAATACACAGTCATCTGAAGTTATCCAAAGTCCTTTCCAAATTAGAAAGCATACTGCTACCTAAGTAAAGAAATTAGTCACTATGCTATATGCACACATCAGAGACATGAGATGAGCAGCAGATGAGGGCAAGAGACCCGCTACACAGTTAAATCCTGATTAACTCACTCCTGAGGTAATCAGCTTCTCAGCACATCTCAAAGACAAGAAACTCTTAGTATCATCTCTCCTCTAGAAGAAGACTACTTCAGCAGATTGCTTGCTGGTCTCCACTTCAGCCTTGCCTCTCTCCAATCCTTGCTCCACATTGGAACCAAAACCATTTAACATCATAAATCAGACCTAGTCATGCCCCTCCTTAAAACTTTCAATGGCTTCCTACTGCCCTTAGGTCACAATGGAACATTCCCAAGACCCACAGATCCAGCATGTTGGGCCCTCTCTCCTACCCTTAAAGCTGCTTCTTTCCCTTGGTCCCTCCACATAGGCTCTACAATCATCCCTTCAGCTCCTTGAATAGACCATGCCCATACTGATGTAGGGTGTTCGCAATCACTGCTCCCTCTGCCCAAAACACTTACCCTTTCACTTCTCCACTCTTTTTCATCATTTAGAGCCTAGTTTAAATGTTATCACTTCAAAGGGGGCCTTCATGACTACTGGATCTACACATCCCTTATTCTTTTCTATCACAGAACCTTTTTCTCCTGCATAGCTCTCATTACAATCAATCATATATATGTAATTACTTATCTCCTCAAGTAGGTGTGAGTTCCATGGGGGAGGAATCCTACCTGTTTTGTCCTCTGAAATCTAGTATAGTGGCTGGCATACAACATGGACTCAGTGAGTATTTGCTGAATGAATGAGGAGACTAAAATAACCACTGTACTGGTGAATTACTTATCAGAATTTAAGGTTAAAGGAAGAGTCTATTGCTAAGCTGACCATGTAGCTAGCAATAGCAGTCAGAGATGGCAAGGAAGGAGTGGCTGTAAAATATAACATTTGAGGTGTTGCCCAGGAACCTTTTTTATTAACTAGCAACCTAGGCAAACGGGCATAGGTTCAAACTGGGCTGGGGAACCACCAGCAGATAGATAATCTATGAAAGTGCCTTCCAGATTCAAAATTCTGACTCATCAACATCTTTTTAAATCACATTTAAACTGGAAATCCAGGCTAACTGTGGTTCTTCAAACGCACAATTATTTTAACAAAGCAGATGTATAAAAGAGGGAACTTAGGAGCAAATTGAGCTTTTTGGGTCAAAAATATTTATATATTTAAAATCTGAAATCTTTCTCTGATGTTAAAAAGTTGACTTTACCAATATAATTTAATCTTCTCAAGTGAACAGAATCTAAAAAGCTCCATTAAGATAGGCAGAAGAGCAAAAACTTGAAATTTTAGGGGAAAAAAATGCTGCCACCATTACACTTACACTATCTTCAAATATCTAAAACATATTCATATATAGCTCACATTTGAAAAAGAATTTCCATACCACTGTGAAAATTCCAACATTTCATTTTGTACTTACAATGGCCGGAAATTGAATGTCGATGTTGACATCTGAATTTTTGAAACCCAATCTGCTACAGGATGACCCATATAATCTCAGAGAACAATCTGAAAAAAAAATTAAATAAGTCATAAAGTGAAAATTTTCAAGTCATAACAAAACACTGCTATTTCAGAAACGGAATCACCAATTAAAACATGAAATTACATGAAAGTAAGACAGTATTCAAGTCTGGCATAAACAAACTAAAAGGAACGGTTGACTCTTTGCTGTTGTCTTCATTTTTATTATATATAACAGGGAAGATTATATTGTCTGTGGTTTAGCCTAACAGCCACTCTTTTCATATCAAGTATAAAACATGTCCAGAAAAATTTCTAAATTATTACTTTTTATTTTGTGTAGAAAATACTATTTGCAAACATTTTTATAATGTGAAAGTCAAAAAGGGCTGCGTTTGTCTCAGATCTATAAACTCAATAACATACTAAAGAGTTAATGCAAACATTTTACCTTTAGAAAACATGCATAGGTGTAATTTACTATAAAGATCATGTTCAGTAAAATAACCATAAAAATGACCTAAAGGTTACTTTTCAGTATGAATACTCATTATAAACCAAAAAGCCCTTAACATAATATACTCTATTTCAGAAAACTTTTGAAAATAATTATAGTATCAATGATATAACTTAAAATGCTAGGCAATAAAGCAATTCACTCTTCAGATGAAGGTGGGTGTGTGTGTGTGTGTGTGTGTGTGTGTGTGTGTCCTGACTATATTTATATATGGTATTTTCCCCCCTAAGTTTGACTATTTACTACCCTTGTGCCAAAAAAATGATTCCTCCTCATCAGGGTTTTTTTTTTTTGTGGGGGTTTTAAAATACATTCAGTTTTACAATGGAAATTCATGGCAAAAATTATTGAAATTATATATGCCTCTTCAGGAACTTGTCTAGACTGTAAAGGATGAGATACAGAAATAATGAAATGAACAAATACTTGCTCTTTATTGTTATGAAAACATACACAAGCATGAATGATACGCTATATGAGTGATTTTTCAGTAGAACAAATAGTTCTAAGGGTGATACAGTGATAAATTCCGAATAGTGATTCCAACCCTAACTGTGATTCAGAATCACTTGTGGACCTTTATACAAAATAGTTTTCTGTGGCTCCATGGACAAAACTTGGAAAATTAATCAACAGTACACAAAATCTATTACGAAATAGTTTTCAGAGCTCATTTTAGATGTTGCAATTCTTTTGAAAAGCGGTTAAACAGAACTTTTTTGGGACATACAACCTGAAAATGACTCGAATATACTTCTTAACTCAAAATATTATGTCAATTTAAAGAGATGGCAAGGTAAACAAATATACGCACAAGGGCCTCACAGTGCCTCAATAATACTGGGCAGTTAAAGTACACGTGTACAATGAGATTCATAATGAAAACAGGTTTAAAGACAATGCACGTAAAAGTCTTTGTTACCTTGGGGAAAAGCCAGGAGAAATAAAAACACACAAAAAATTAAGAGCTTCAGGACATGGCAAATCAATTTCTATTAGATGAAAATTGCTACTGGTAGGAAAAATGAATGAGGTACTTTTTAGGTAGCTAAATAGAAAAACAAATCTAGAAAATACCTGGTAACTTGTGTTGGAACACATTTTCCATGATACGTTTAATTTCTAGTCTCTGTTCCAAGTTTTCATTGTGTAAGCCAAACTCCTGTACCACTTTGTCAATGGCAATACCAATTGCATTTATCTGGGAGGGTGTAGGCGGGGGTAACGTAGTGAGCAACTCTTCCTCCTGCTTCTCCTTTTAAGATCAATATTGAGATTAAAAATGACTCACACAGTTTTTACCTTCTACCATTCACTGAGACAACACCCTGTAGAATACTCTGGAATATTTTTCTTAGCTCTCCCTCTCACCTTAGCTGTGTTAGTCTTCATCTCATCAAACATATATACTTCTTTATGCACATAAAGTGATAGTAGAAGGAAGGCAGCAATTAGGAAAAAGTGCAGGGAAAGAACATTAAAAGCAGCAATGACAAATTATTTTCTTTATTTTGACTGGCATTAAGGGCATATACCTACGTCGTATTAATGACTTCATTCATCCTGATACTGTTCTTAAAGAAATTCACAAGACTGTCCCACAAAACATACCTGACCAATGAATGTATTTTGGCTAAAACAAATTCAATAATATAGTCAAGTTATTAATATCATAGTCTTAAAGAGGGGAAAGTCAAAAGATGACAAGTAAAACAACTGACAAGTAAACGTTTGTTTGGGTTACATTAAACTTACCTTAATGTTTTTCTTGTGCCTCTTCTCTTTGATATGCTTATGGGCAAATGCAATGGATTCAATTAAAACATCACAAAGTTTGCAGGTGTACTTAGCTGTAGGGTAGTTTCTTGGTCGCTGTAATTCAAAGAGATTTATAGAGACATATATATGTATCTTCCAAAATACAGGCAAACAAAAATTAGCTAGAAACGATTTCCCCATCACTTTAGAAACTGTTAACATATTATTGTCACTCTTTACTATTATCCTAATAGTCATTTTTTTGGAAGTAATTCTATTAAATCAAACTGTCACTTTTATTTTTTAACTCACAGTCCTTAAATACTACTAATTGCAGTAGGATTCCTGACTCATCAAAGCACATAATCCCAATTACTAACAGAGTTTACACCAAGACAACAACTTTGAGTAACAAATCAAAGACGTTACCCTTTTGAGCCTGTCAATGAAGTCTCTTTTTAATCGTTCCTCTGCCTGCTGTAAGCCCAGTAGCTCCTTCGTTGAAAGCACAGACTCATCGATCACGGGGCCTTCCAAGTCTCCGTCCTGCTCATTTTCCTCATTTCTAGACCTCCGTGGCTTCCGAGGTCTGGACCTCTGCTTCTTGTTTTCTTAAGTTAGGGGGAAAATATTATTGGCAATATTGAATAAATAATACTGCTCTGATGACAAAGCAGACCATACAAATTTATGACGTAAATTATGTGATTAACAGAATACATCTGAACACAGCCAAAGGAAAGCCCTTCCATGGATACAATGCGTGAATATTCGTTAACCACCTCATCTGGACACATCGGTTCACAGAAATCCTCTTTTTGGAACACTGAAAAAGAATCCACTTCAACCATACAATGTGATTTTATCATTTTTCCCAGTGTGCTCCCAAGCATACTCAAGCAATAGTAAAAATCATCCTCTGAAGGCAAGCATACCAGGAATTCTAATATACCTAATATGTCATTATTACAATGTAAATGTATCCTACTCTAGTATGCCTTTAAGTATACCTGTCATTCCAATGAAAACTATCCACATTTGCTTTCATTTTTTTTAAGTGAACAATCTCAACAGAGCAAAGAACAACAAGATAGTTCCAAAGAAGTCAGAAATCAACTACATTCTTATCTGGAATGAAAATCCATCATTTGGTTGTAAATTTAGCTTTAACGTGATTGGCCCTCCTCCCATATTCACAAAAGGAGTCCAGGCCAAAATTTTATTTACTGAGGACAACTAGTTCCCATCTTATCTTTACTTTCATTTTAGTTTCTTTGAATAGCCTGCACACTAAGCACATTTCAAAGAAAAACAACCAATAGTTAAAATAAATGTTTTCTGTAAGTACAGACTAATTTAAACTCTGCTGTTAGTTCTATCATCTTTATAACTAATAAATAAATCTGTTCCTTCTTTTAAACTTATAACTTTTCTACCTGTGAAACTGAAGATGACCTATAAACAATGGTCTTAAATAAGCTTTGATAACTTCTATCAAGCTCTGAAAATGAAGCTACCAGTAATACATAGGATTAAAACAAAATTCATTCCCCTAATTAAAATTGCATGATAAATGGTTTGAATAATCTTTAAGTGACTTATCAAAAATTAGTCTTTCAAAATAGAAATTTACTGAAAAGCTCTGCATGAGCCAATTCCTAGGTCACGTTTACAGTGGAACTCATTTCTTCTATGGAACTTAAAATCAATCAGTTGACTGAAAAACTGAGTCAGAAAAGGGAGGCTGAAAAAAGCTATTGCGAACAGCTCTAAAGGAAAAGTAGCAAGCGTGCTTAAAGTACTGTAAGGTGAATACATACTGAAATTCTGTGAATAGCTTCTATAGTATAAGTGACAATTAAAAGAAATTAAAGTATTAGGACAAATAATTTCTTTAAAAAACAATCAAAATGGACCAAACAAATAAAATACTAAAAGGTAAGTAGTCATTTGCAAAGAAAAATCAGTCTACTTTAATACTTGCTTTTTAAGACTCCCCTACTCCCAATTAAATTATCACAATCTTTTAAGACAGTGCTCTTGGTCTGCATGAACTTTTTTTTTTTTTAAGTTTATTATTTTTGAGAGAGTGAAAGAGCAGGGGAGGGGCAGAGAGAGACAGAGACAGAATCCCAAGCAGACATCAGGGCAAAGCCTGATGCAGGGCTCAAACCCACAAACCATGAGATCATGACCTGAGCCAAAACTAAGATTTGGACACTTAGGACACTTAATTGACTGAGCTACCCAGGTGCCCCAGTCTGCATAAACTTCTGAGACAAGAAATTCTTTTAACTTAGCTGTGTGTCTATTCACAAGTAATTTGCATATCATTACAAGCTCTACACTAAATAATTACATCTGATTTCAGTGTTCATAACAAGTGTCTTACTTTGATGCTCATTAGAGATTTACACTAATATGTTCAATACCCATTAGAAAAGTCCACATTAGTCCACAAAACTGTAATTGATATGGAACCAAATGTCTTTTTTAACTCCTCCTCTTTCTTGATCACAAAGGCTTCTCACATATTTGCTGTCATTTTCCACGGTGACTTCAATTTTCCTCCAAAGAGTATAATTAATTCCTTATTGCTTTTTTAAAGAAATTTTAAAGTAATGTCTACACCCAACATGAAGCTTGAACTCACAACCCTGAGACCAAGAGTCACACACTCCACAGACTGAGCCAGCCAGACACCCAGTTCCTTGTTTTTATACAGAGAAGTAGATGGCTGCAGAAATTTGGATGGTGATGACAGCAGCTGTCATTACTGGGTATTTTTTTATGCAACAGATGCAATGAAAGCACTTTATATGCAACGCCTCGTTTAATCCCTACAATGATCCTGTCATAGATGCTAATATTATCCCCATTGTACAGATGGGGAAAATGCTGGCCCAAGAAAAGAACTTGGTTCAGGGACACATGACTGAATCAAAGTAATGGGACTTGAAATAAAGTTTGAAGCATGGATGGAATTCTGAAATCCAGCCTTTTATCTAACAATATAAGAACTGGAATGAACTTACTAAAATCCAGATCCAATTGCATTTAGAACAGACCGTAACTGACAAGACAGTATCACCTTCTGAACTGAGTTTCACAGGATTGCATGGTAAAATAGCAAGTAAAATCTCCTTGACGGGAATCTTGGAAGGATAAAGCTGGGTACTGCTAAAGAGTTCCCATAATTCGAGGAAGATGACCTGGCTCATCTCATGCGTCTTGTAACATAAATTCTCTACATAAACCATTCCAAGTCTCCCACGTTTTATTTGCATATGGCCCATTATTCCATTCACAAAGGACATATGTATTTGAGTGGATATTTTCCAGCTAAGATCACTAATGGCATTGTCCCAAATACATTACATTGGCAATCTAGGATATGTGAGGGGTGATGTACAGGGCAGTAATTTAGAACGGGAAGACAGAAAAGAAGTATTAAAAAACAAAGCAACTCTAAGATAATTTTCATTATATCTTATCATCAACATTTGATGAGACGCTTTCGTATTAAGACACAATTCTGATTCAAGGAAAATTTCAGTCCCTTTAATGAGATCCTTTTTAGGATCCTGAGTGCAGTGCAAAGTTTATACTTTAAATTGAATTTCTCTTTACAGTAAGCAATTTTATACCACAGCTTAGTATTATTTCCTTTATGAAGATTTTCAAGGGCTTGAAGCTGAACAGTCCATTTAGCAACTGTGAAAGAACATACCTCTTTCTCATATGGAGAGAACATGGGGGTTTGGGGATTGCTTTCAATTAAAAGGATAGTAAAGTATGTACTTCCTGTTCAAGCAACTTTTTTGGTTGCTTTTCACACTAAACAAGAATACATATATGAGGCTTTCAGTCTGTTAACAGTCCCTATTAATATCTATTTGCAAACTCTTGTTTTGTAAATCTTTTGATTTTTATAATGCTACTCAAGATCAACTTTTTCTTTTAAAAAGACTATTGGTAACTAAGTTAAAATGTCCATGTCATAGCTGGACACAGTAATAGAAAAGACTTAAATATACACAGACTTTTAAAAAGAAAAATACAAATCAAAAGTCGAGAAATTATCAATACATGGTTTCCCTCTGTCAAATTCAATGTCCAGTGAGGCTGTTAATGGCCAAAGCAGCACAGTACTCAATTTCAAGTTCACTTCCTCATCTACCTCCCAGCATAAACAGTCTGGATAAATTTAACCTTGCCAAGCTACAGCTGCCTGCTTTGCAAAATTGTGATTCTACCTTGATATATCACGACAGAGCACTGCGTCAGACACTTCAAGTTCGTTCTAGCTTCGAGATTTATAAGGCCAAGATTTTCTCTCTCCTGACTGATTCCTTTATAACACCTCATTCTGTTTGTACTCTTTGATACAAGACATTTTCTCTTACTTTTCCCACCTCAATAAAAAAACAGCACCTTTTGTCTCATTTAATACTATCAAAAGACTCTTTAAAAATACATGACATTTTCTCTATTAAGTATTCTACATGTCCAAGTCACAAATTCAAACACCTTACCAGTAACAGACAGAAACATAAGCTGGCCACTGTGAGGTAACATGAAAGAAAAGGGCCTCTGGACACCTAGGAGAGTGCCTAGATGTATTTAAACTAAAAACAAACAAACAAACAAACAACTAAAGTGCTGGCCAGTCTGCTACCCATTCTATATGGTCACTAAAAAAGACTCACAGCAAATCAACTTAAAAGCCCCTTTTTCCAAGCATAATTTTCAGACTAAGTACTGTTTTACTTTTTCCTTCATATTTATGAGTTTATTTCATTTTAGGAATTATTGTCCATTAGATAATCTTCCTTTTTATAGAAATCACTGCTACATGGACAAAATCCACTATTCACCTTTTAGAAAAATGTATAAATAGTCACTTTGGGGCAATTATTACCAAGCACACAGGGTCCTCAGAAATGGGTTTTGGTTCTATGGACACTAAAAGGCAAAACTTATCAGTATCTCTGACTTTCAAAACTTAACGTGTCTCAGCCTGTTTGTCGTGCTGCTCACTTGTGAGGGGAAAAAAAAATCTTGGACTACCTCTGGAGATTGATGCTCTATCCAAAAGACATACAATCCTCCAAGACAGGAAATAAATAAGGTCTATACTGTGTATTTACACTGAATAGGATTCTTTTTAGCTTTATACTCTGTCATTTATATTATGGACACATTCACTATTCAAATACAAAATTACAATACATAATTTAGAAAATACATATACACCACTCAGAAAATATGAAATAGTCCCCAGGGGGATATAATCACCCTCTTCTGTAGAAAAGTACCAATGGGAAATACATTTTCCTGAAGTAAAATGAGCCTCATGGCCAAGTAAACTTTTAAGGGGACCAATACATGCAATGTGTTGAAGTTGCCCAAATACCATGATTACAATTCTTAAAATATTCACATTAAATAAGCAGAAACTATGAAAAACTGGAAACTGCATTGCTGAAAATAATAAACCTCATTTGGATGAGAAAGAAAAGATACTGCAACTTTGGGCTTGTAACTTGACAAGTTGGAACACATTACCAGGGCTTCCTGCTTCCATTTCTGACATGGTTTCTAGGCTGGTCAAGTCTTTATGAAACAGTCGCCTTACAGTTCTGCAGCCTCGTCCATCTTGCCACCTGTATCCATCTTCACTTTCTTGAAAGGAGTCTTTTCTGGGTCGGTTCAGAACAGGAATTCGAGGTCCAGGTTTGAATTCCCTCCGACTGTCTGAATTACCAGCGAGTTCATCAGAGAGCCATCTCTTACTCTGATCTTTGTGGTTGTCATTTATCCAAGCGGGTTGACTGTAAATCGGGTTTTTAAATGCATAGGGATTGCTGGAAACGGCATATGGTCCTTTTCTGGGGGTATTCCCATAGTTCCCTGGTGTTAACTTTTTCTTTGGAAGGCCTTTTTCCATTTTACTGCTGTGACCTTTAACATAATCATCCATTATTAAATAATCTTGTTGGGGGTGACCCCTTCTGAAATCCTCATCATCTATAGTTCCCCGGTCTTTAGCGCGTTTCACAAAATAAGGTTTTGCTGCATCTCCCATGGTCTTTGACTTCAATTTTCTTACTCTGTACCTGGAAGAAGGCATTTTGGGAAATCATCAAACGGTAACAAGAGATCATACCAACCATGTGAAATACCATACGTTTATTGCACAGGTGCTCAAAAGCCTGTAAGAAACTCTTCCTAATTTCCATCACATTCTAACAATCGGTGCATCACACTAGAAGTTGGGAGGCTTGAGTTCTATAATATTCTCCATGAAAATTAGTACTTACTATTTAACGTGAAGATTACATCTGTGACTAAGGGAAGCTTCCCTACAGTCTTGAGAACTGCAGTATTAAAAAATGTTACTCACACCAAGTTGGTTGGGTTTACCTTTAAAAAAAAAAAGGCGCTCCTCCACAAAACAAAACAAAACCCTCATCCCAAACCAATCCTGTTAAAAAGCTCCGGAAACAGTCTTTTTTTTTTTTAAAAAAGCTGGCAATTACTTTTAAGTGCTATACAAAGTAACCGAAACTTTCTGTGAACGTAGCTCATCTCTCAGCTTCACTTTTTTGCCCCTTCTCCGTGCTCCAGGGAAGGGCTTCGGCTCCCCCTCCCCACCACTATTCAGAACCACAGGCTTCGGTCGCCAGGGCTGAAGAGGGTATCGCTCCCCACCAAGAGTCCCTCTAGTGAAAAGGGGCTGGGCTTCCCACCAAGAGACAACTCCAGCTCACCTCCCTAGTCCTCATTCTCTAACCCCAAACAAGTTTGGTTTTGTCACGAACAGCATTTCTCCCTCTCCAACCCCAGTCTCTGATCGCCCCATCCCCGGTCTGCCTCAGTTTCCACCCTCCCAGGCCAGGGGCAGAGAAAGAGGAGGCGTCCCCGCACTCCTGGCCACGAAGCTACCTCGGGGACCAGGAAGCAGGAAGTGACCTGCCTCCTCGATGGGGTTCCGGGGTCCCCCCCAAGCCGGCTAGGGGGCCGGGGCCGAGTGCGTCCACCCAAGTCCCTTCTCCGGCGCCGGCAGGGTCTGACACAAAGTGAAGATGCGGACTCGAACCCGAGAGCTCAGTCCCCGCCGGCCTGGGGGCTCCCTGATCCTCGCAACTGAGGCGAGGAGGCCGGCGGGGGATGGAGCCAACGTTTCTCCCGGGCCGGGCCCGCCCTCTACTCCGGAGACGAGGGAACCAACCGGAGACCCACCCCAGAGGCGAGTCTGGGAGGGACACCGGGAGAAGGCGCCCCAGAACACTCACCACCGCCGCCGCGGTCCCCCGCCTCTTCCTGTCCCGGCCGGGCTCCCTCTCCGTGTTTTCCTTCGGCCCCACTTCCGGCGCTCAGCGCTGTCTCATTGTGCGCGATTCNGATTCAACGACTCAGGGAGGTCTTAGAAATGCCCGCATCTAAGCTGTTCACCCAGATCTCAGTGTGGAGCAGGGAAATGCCCTGCTTTTTTTTTTTTTACGGGTTCGTTTTACTGAACAAAACAAAACCGTGTTCTCGAAAGTATGATGATCCGGGAGAGCCGTGCTGGAAATGTTGAACGAAGAGTGCACACCTCGCATTAGCAAACAACGCGGGGTTCCCTTTCTTTGCATTTTTGACTGTGTTACCTTCCTCGCCGTCTTGTTCTAAATGCTTTGACAGCCTCGAACGACTAATAGAATCAGGGAGTGTTGAGAAAATATGACAAGTTTTGGTTTCTCTGCTTTTTAAAGGTATTTACATTTAAATCCACGAGATGCCGCGGAGTAAAGGTCTTAAAACAATAATGGACACGTAAACCCTGGGTATTGTCTGGCACTGTTCTGATGGCTTTACAAATATTAACTCTAGTCTTCCCAACAATTCCTCTAGGAAAATACCATTATACCCGTCTTAAAGATGGAGAAATTGCATTTACGGTAAAGTGAATGGCGCTGCTGGAAACCACTTAAATGAGGCAGAGTCTATTATTAACTACTATCTATGCTAAAGGTGATTTAAAACGTTGGTGCGACGTTTGTATAATGCCTTATCTAGATGCTTGGGGTCTGAACAGACCTGAGAATCAAGCCAATAACTGTCCGACAGGCAGACAATGGCCTTTAATAGGGTCTAAAGGGAGTGTGGTGATACATGAATACATTTATTATGGGGCAGTAGCGTCTCCATACCCAGTTGAGTAATTTTTATACAAAAGACCTGGTTGAGGAAAAGTCGGCCTCAAGTGTCTCGATTCTACAGGATCACTGGAGGATCTTTTTAAGAATTTAAAATATTTTTTATTTGCATTCTCTTCGATGTGTTCCTCAATGCCTAACATCCGTTCTGAATTTGCTTTTAAGATTCATCTTGAGGGTAAATGAGGCTCTCTCAAATGAGATGCAATACTAATAAAAAGAGATTGACAGTATAGCTCTTTGTCCATATTATACTGCAATGGGAATTTAAATTGATCATGGGGATCCTTAAAATACAGTTATAGGGGCGCCTGGGTGGCTCAGTACGACTTCAGCTCAGGTCATAATCTCACGGTTCGTGGGTTCAAGCCCCGCATTGGGCTCTGTGCTGACAGCTCAGAGCCTGGATCCTGTTTCAGATTCTGTGTCTCCCTCTCTCTCTGACCCTCCCCTGCTCGCGCTGTCTCTCTCTTTCTCTCTCTCAGAAATAAATAAAAAACATTTTAAAAATTTATAAAAATAAAAATCCAGTTGTAAAGTTTGGTTTGATTCTGTACGGAATGCTGAGTTTCTCAGAATCTTTGTAATTATTGTTTCACGATCTCGACATATTTCTAACAACTTGAAGCAGAAATTTGGGGGCTGTCTGGTTCAGGAGACAATAACACTCCTCCATATGTTACAATGTATCTTCTATCTTCAACCACATGCCTGACTTTGTGATACATCTTGACAAGTCAACCTTTAACGTAACCAGCAGCTGGTGTTCTTTTTCCTTGTAGCAATGGAGTCAAAAGTTGAAGGGTTGTATTGGTACCTTTGTAGGCCAATTTTTTCCCCAGTGTGTTTTATCTACTTTTTGGCTCCTTCAAATACATCTAGATCCATAGCTGTCTTGCCATCCGCACTCCAACCTGTTAGTTATCACCATCATTCACTGCATGGCTGCAATCATCAGCTTTTGCTTTGATAGCCAGAAAGCTCATTTAAAATCTAAGCCAGATTATGGTTTCCCCCTCAAGACCCCTCAATGACTCCTCATTTCTGTGGAAGTAAAAGCCAAAGTTCATAGAATGGCTACAAAGCTCCTCTCTTTACTTCTGAACTCACCCCTAGTGCCTCTTACCCCTTCATTCACTCCACCCTAGCCACCCCACCTTCTTGTGATTCCTTCAACACATCAGGAGAGCTCTTATCTCAGGACTTTGCACTTGCTCTTCCCTCGGTATAGAATGCTTTTCCTTTCTTTGGTGTCTGTTTGATTCACACCCCCATCTCCTTAGTATCTTCTCTCAAAGGTCATTTCTCTCTCTTTACTTTTTAAAAATATTTATTTATTTATTTATTTTCATTTACTTAGAGAGAAAGGGAAACAGAGACCACGCATGCATGAGTAGCGGAGAGACAGAAAGAGAGGGAAAGAGAATCCCAAGCAGGCTCCGCACTGTTAAGTGAGGAGCCTGATGTAGGTCTCGAAACCAAAAACCATGAGATCATGACCTGAGCCAAAACCAAAGAGTTGGACACTTAATCAACTGAGATACCCAGGCACTCCTCTCAAAGGTCATTTCTTGGGGGCACTGGGTGGCTAAGTTGGTTAAGCATGAGAATTCAGCTCAGGTCATGATCTCGTGGCTCATGAGTTCAAGCCCTGCATTGGGCTCTGACAGTATAGGGCCTGCTTCTTTGGATCTTCTGTCTCTCTTTTCCCTTCTCCTGCTCTCTCTCTCTCCCAAAAATTAATAAACATTTAAAAACAAACAAGGTCATTAATCAATGAGACCTACTCTGTCTGCCTATTGAAGTTGCTGTCCACCACCCTCTCCTCTGCCTTCTCAATCCCCCTGACCTGATCTATTGTTTTTTCTTGTAGCACTAGGTACACCTTCTCACCTGCCCTGTCATTTAATTATGTTTCATGGTTATTTGTTTCTTGTCTGTCTCCTTTTCCTAGAATATAAGTTCAACAAGGGCAGAGACTTGCCTGTTTCATTTAACAGTATGACCTCTCGGGCCATTGCCTGGCTCATAGCAGGCTTTTTAGAAATATTTGTGGAATGAATGAAAGCTACAGGACCAGCCAGGCTCTACAGCAATGCTACATCATGAACATTTAATTCCTTTCTCTTATCAAGGTTTATTAGTTCTGTTACACAGTTCTGATATTCTAATATTACAGTGGGATTGACAATGAATTCAGAAACTTTAAAGTTTTCTACCCTAAAGTCTTTGATATCCTCATAATGGGGTTTCTTCTTCTTTTCTTTCTTTTCTGTTTTTTTTTTCAAATTTCTCAGAAAAGTATGTTAGAATACTTATTAAATCATGATGCATGCAGCTTTGAGTTTGATATAAAACCTAATTTTTAAAAAATTTAATATTTATTTTTGAAAGCAAGAGAGACAGTGTGAGCAGGCGTGGGGCGGGGGATGGGGCACACAGAATCTGAAGCAGGCTCCAGGCTCTGAGCTGTCAGTGCAGAGCCCAACGTGAGGCTCAAACCCATGAACCCATGAACTGTGAGATTATGACCTGACTGAGCCACCCAGGCACCCCTGTGAAAACCCAATTTAAATTGTAACAGGGCACAGGGGTGCAATAGCACCTGGTTCCAGGGGTCCCACGCAGGCCAGCCACTCACTCTTGACAAAATTCAAAGGCCGAGAGACAGTGGTGGTGAAACAGAAAAGGAATTTATTTCAGTGAGGCTAACACCAGGAAGACAACAGATTAGAGTCTCAAAGACTCTCCAAAGTGCTGAAAATACTTCTAGGTGTCTTCAAGGAGAATGTGGGACAAAGGTGGGCGGGTGCGTGCCAGTAGGCAATGAAGGTCAGGTAGATCCTTGTCTTGGAGTCAATCACGTGGGGTCTTGCTGGCTCAGGGCAGTGGTTATTGCCTGAAGGGATAGTTTCTGGTTCCCGTCACAGGATGCCTTGCCCTGCAGAGTCTTTTGTCTGAGTTAAGAGATAAGTTGGAAGGAACTTAATTAGGAAGTACTGACTGAAGTAAAAATGGAGGTAGTTGAAGTCCTCTCTCAAAACTGGCTTACACCATGAGGATTTTTATTGGCTCACAAAACTGGAAGTTCAGAGTGGTGGGGTAAGCTTCAATGCCAGCTTTATCCAGCAGTTATGCCCTCCTATGTATATGGACCTTATCTTCACAGACAGAGGACATAACTCAGGGGGGCACAATGACAGTGGCAATTTCTGACAGCACATCTGACCACCACCATATCCAGCAGGAGAGAAGACCAGACCAACTTTCCAAGAAACTCTTGCAGACTTAAATCAATCCCTGGTAAGAGGAGTGTCATTACCCTTAGACCAGTGTTTCTCTACAATTGGACAACTGGCATTTTGGGGTAGAAAGTCTTTGTTGTCAATGCATGACAGCATGTTTCTCAGTGTCCTTGGCCTCTACCTAGTGGATGACTTCCCCCTAGATGTGACAATCCAAAATATCTCCAGACACTGGCAAACATCTCTGGGGGACAATATCACGTCCAGTTGAGAATCACATCTTAGACCTTCAGGCTCACACTTGGAGCGAGGAGGTGGGGTCAGGTTGCTTTGGGGCACTTGTATTGCTTGAGGGAGGATGGGATAATAGATGAAACCTGGGTCCTGTGAGGAAGGAGAAAGGTGAGAATGGATGGCAGCCAACAATGTTCATTTCACTCTGTTAAACGAATTCACCTCCAGATAACTTTGCAACAAACTTTGCCTTTCCTGTAAATTAGGGCATATGTGGGAAAATTGAAAAGTGTGTTTAGAATTTTAATGTTTGATCAAGGAAGACCTTCCAGTCTGATATCCACCTTCTTAGAATATCAGAGGAGACAGATGTTCCTTCTTCTGTTCCATGGAAGACAGAGGGCAGAGAAGAATTAGTGTTGTAATGGAGGGAGACAATA
Source organism: Crocuta crocuta (assembly GCF_008692635.1). NCBI lineage: Eukaryota > Metazoa > Chordata > Mammalia > Carnivora > Hyaenidae > Crocuta > Crocuta crocuta. The sequence continues at coordinate 3,829,900 of NW_027551560.1, forward strand.
TTCAGGGGGCCTTTACGGGGCTCTCCTTGTATAGTCTTTTCAAAGACCTTCCTCCAAGTCAGGCTTAGGCTGGACTTTTCTACTTTCTGTGCCTTGAGGAATTGCCAAGGGCTAACAGACTCTTCAGCTCCAGCCTGACAAAGAGCTATTCCAGGACCTTCTGTTTACAACCTGGAGTTGCATAAAGTAAAAGAAGTTCTCAAATCTCAGGAAAATCAGGAAGCTAGTGGACTCAAATAACTCAAACCTAGACTTTGTTATTCCAGAATTAGTCATATACTGTAAGGACACAAGTCTAAACGTCTAAACCAAACTGACTCCATGACAGGCTTTAAGTTTCTCCTCTAAACTAGAAGGCCTGAGTTTCAGCTTTCCCGAAACTAGCAAGCAGTTATACATTGCCCAAGGCAGGAGAAACCACCCTTGCAACACCCAATCAGGAAAGGCCAGCGACCACCCTCCACATTACTAAGGGAGAGGCCTGGAGATAGAAACTAAAGATAGGACCCTGTTACCTAACATTAAAGTTAACCCGTTAGTTGCCGAGTAAGTCCCTAGGCTCGCTCTGTGATTGGTTAAATTTAAAGGTATTCTAAACGTTGTAATTGGATCCCACCAAAAGTAACGAATACTCTAGACAATGTGTATGGTCAAACCCGCTGTCAATGATGTTGTATAATTATGATTGAATCACTGTTCCCATGTCACAACTTCTTTAACTCCTCCGTCACAAACCCCATAAAAACCCTACTCTGCCCTTGTTCGAGGCTCTCAGCACGGATCCACGGCACTGGTGAAGTCTGTGAGCCCAAGCTCGAGCCCGTAATAAAGCCCTTTCCCTTTGCATGCATGACTCGGTCTCCCCGGTGATCTCTGGTCGGTGAGGATACTGCGATCTGGGTATAACAATACAAGTTTGCCTAGTGGCAGTATCATAGCCAATAAGGTTGATCCAAAGCATAATTATTGCTAATTGAAAACTTTCCCCAGAATTAGCCATATACTATGGTCATTTATTTATTTCATTTTTTTCAAAAAATGTCATGTCTGATATGTGCTTGATGAGCGAGGAAAAAAAGACACACTCCCAGATCTTGAAGTGTTGAAAAATATGGTAATGGTGACAAATGTCCTGAATTTGAAAATTTAAGACTTGGCTTTGATTCCNCCCTACTCTCTTCTGGAAACTATGGGGGAGAAATTTTAACTTGCCAGTTAACATATCTTAGCCTTTTGATTTAAATCATATCTTTGATGGTTTGTGTGAGCAAAAGCCCACCAACCCATCAAAAGAAGGGTGCAGAGACTCGTAGCTCAGTGAAGCAATATTCTTGCAAGAATGGGTACCTGATGGACAGGCACACCTGGAGCAGTTACAGCAGACAATTTATCCCCTAGCATCCAAGTTCCCCCCTTGTTCCCCATTGACGGAGTACTACAGAGGTTCCAGCCTTACCTGGAAGTCACCTAAGCCCATGTAAGGTAAAAAATAGTCTGACTGGGAATGCCTGGGTGGCTCAGTCAGTTAAGCATCTGACTTCGGCTCAAGTCATGATCTCCTGGTTTTTGAGTTGGAGCCTGCCATGGGGCTCTGTGATGACAGCTTGGAGCCTGAAACCTGTTTCAGATTCTGTGTCTCCCTCTCTCTCTCTGTCCCTTCCCCACTCCACTCATGCTGCTTCTCTCTCTCTCTTGAAAATAAATAAATAAATAAATAAAGAAGAAAAAAGTAGTCTGATTGAAAAAAATGTACATTCCCTGAGATGATGCAGAGGATGCAGAGGCTTTCAGTCCCTTCTCCCTTTGTTCATTGGCGCATGCTCATTGCAAAGTGCACAAAAATAAGCATGCAAAATGGAAAGGGAAATAATCTGGAAGTGAAGTATCTAAAGGTTTGGGACTCCATTGTTGGAGTGAGGGGAGGTTCGTATATCTTTCCAAGAGGTTGTAAACCTGCTGTTAACCAGACAGTACAGTTTTTATTTGGTATTTCTGAAAATGAATCATCTCCCTTACTTCTCTCAGTTTGATCTATTGGATATGTGTCCCATTGTTCATTAAAAAAAAATTTTTTTTAATGTTTTATTTATTTCTGAGAGAAAGAGAAAGAGACAGCATGAGCAGGGGAGGGTCAGAAAGAGAGGAGACACAGAATCTGAAACAGGCTCCAGGCTCTGAGCTGGCAGTCAGCACAGAGCCTGATGCTGGGCTCGAACCCATGAACCATGAGATCATGACCTGAACCGAAGTCGGACACTCAACTGACTGAGCCACGCAGGTGCCCCGATGTATCCCATTGTTCAGACTTCCTTCTCCACTTTCCTAGGATGCCATCTGGGGATGTGATCCTCTGGAATCGTAACACCAGAAAGAAGTGTCCCCGCATACACATCCACAGGCTCTGTGAGTGGACCTGTTTCTTCTCTGGTGTCTTTCCCGTTGTTCTTCTTTGCCTTGCTTCTGGATATCTCATGCTGAGTCTGAGACTCGGGGACTCATGGTGGGTTGTCAGCCCAGTCCACCGCCAGCGGTTCATTGTTGCCAACTGAGACCTGCCCTGCACTTGATGACATTGTGTTGTCCTTCTTGAGATCTCTCTGTGGCTCCTAGATGATTTTCAGTATGGGTGCTCTATAACCTCCCCCTCACCACCCCTGTCCCCTCCAAATCTGGCAATCTCCAGGTCACTTTGCCATCTGTCTTTCTTGGCACTGAGAAGAATTCAGAAACACCTGGATTCTTTTCAAGAACACATAGAATCTCAAGTATGTCTTAAGTGCTAATTTCAGCCTTCCTCTTCTTGGCTGTGTCCTGCTGTTAGGTTTACACTCCCCAGATCATCCTATTTTTCTCTTGGGTCATCTACTTCCCCCTGGTTCCTAGCTCGGGATGGGTCACATGCTTCAAACTTTTCCCTCAACTAATCTCACCCTCTGAGGGATGGAAAGTTCTGCTTCCCTTTCCTGTTGTCATGCAGACCAGCAGCACTGACTTTCCCTCCCAAATCCACCCCCCCCACCCCACCCCCATGCCTCCCTTCCA
>NW_027551560.1:3832984-3935083 GCF_008692635.1 Crocuta crocuta
ACAGCCATCTCTTTTCCCATGGAAACCTAATACCCAACTCCAGGCTGTTTCTTGGATCCCACTGCCTGCCTTTCAAAATGTCATGGTGGAGAAAGAGCCTCTCGTCTCCATACTCATCAAATGCTTCACTCTAGACTTCTCTAGGTTTTCCCTGGGTCTTCCATCCCCAGGACTTCCTAAAGTCAAACTTCCCAAGAGGCCTCTGAGTAATGAGGGAGCATAAGGCAAGCTGAGGGCAAAGTACAAGCTAATACCCCCTCCCACCCCCCACCCCCCAGGTTGGATATGTGTGATACTCCTTAGATACTGCTGGCTGCCAAAACAAAGGAAAGGTTAGAAAACAAATGGTTAAACTGATAGAGTCTCCATCAGTTTACAAATATCTTATCAATAGCTTAATCTCCAGGAACTCCCTGCTGTTTTAATGATAATGCTCTGCTAGTGGGAAAAACAACCTTAGCTTGACAATAGCCAAGTCTCCTGTAATCTGTGAGTTTTCTTTAGCATATGGACATCCTTTTAAGAAACTTCCTCTTGACTTTACCTACCCCAACTCCACAGTACATAACCAGTCACTCTTCACAACTCCAGTGCAGCTCTTCCTGCCCATGGGTCCTGTTCCTGTACTATAATAAAATCACCTTTTTTGCACCAAAGACGTCTTCAAGAATTCTTTCTTGGCTATCGGCTCTGGACTCCCACCACCACTCCAAAAGCCCCTCATGAACATTCACTGGATCTGGAACCTACATTCCAGACCCTGCAGCCCTCCCTTGGCTACCCAAAGCTGGGGCTCTCTGAGGCCATCAGAACTGATCACTAGGCTGTCTTCAGCTTTCAAGACATTTGGAAGATGCCAGGAAGCTGCTGCCTCTCTCCTTGCCAATGATCCCTGAGCAGATGGAGAACTGGATACTGGACACTGAGAACAGTAAGGGAGAGACATCAGGGTGGGATTATTCAGAAAAAACAAGCCAAAACAAAACTATTTCTTTCAAAAGGAGACATAGCTGTTGTGGGTCTGTGGCAGAAGGAAGGAAACTTCAATCGATTGAAAAAACACTGGGCTGAGCACATGGACCCAACAGTCCTCTCCAACTTCTGCGGTTTGTGTTGTTATAAAACAGAGGCTCAAAGAGTGAACTCATGGGGGGTATGGCTATATGAGTTTAGTGGCCTAGTTGAGACCCAACCAGAGTCTTTCTGAGTCCAGAGTTTTTATGTTCTTTTTAACCTACCATGCACCAAGCTCCTGTCCTCTGATGAAGCTCTCCTACCCTGAAGAACCAGTGTTCCTTTTGAATGCTCCCGTTCAGAGATCACACTCTAAAACTGGGACTCACCAGTCTCCAGCTATAGATCCGGCTCCACCTATACTCTGTTTGAATTTGGAGCAACTTATCTTCTTCCTGGGCCTCAGTTTCCTTAACTGTAAGCAAGAGATAAGGAACATAAGCCAAATATCCACTATTCCTGACTGATCATAAGAAGTTCAATTCTTCTCAGTAATTTATTTTGGGGTGTGCATTTTTATAAGTTTATATATATATATATAATTTTTTTAGTGTTTATTTATTTTTGAACAGTTTTTTAAATGTTTATTTATTTTTGAGAGAGAGACAGAGCATGAGCAGGGGAGGAGCACAGAGAGAGGGAGACACAGAATCAAAACAGGCTTCAGGCTCTGAGCTGTCAGCACAGAACCCGGTGCAGGGTTTGAACCCATGAACCAGGAGATCATGACCTGAGCCAAAGTCAGACACTCAACCAACTGAGCCACCCAGGCACCCCAGTGCTTATTTTTTTTTTAATGTTTTTTATTTATTTCTAGGAGAGAGAGCGAGAGAGGGACAGCGTGAGCAGGGGAGGGTCAGAGAGAGACTGACAGACTCTGAAACAGGTTCCAGGCTCTGAGCTGGCAGTCAGCACAGAGCCCGATGCGGGGCTCAAACCACGAACTGCGAGATCATGACCTAAGCGAAAGTCGGACGCTTAACCGACTAAGCCACCCAGGCGCCCCAGTGCTTATTTATTTTTGAAGAAGAGAGAGAGAGACAGACAGAGCATCAATGGGGGAGGGGCAGAGAGGGAGACACAGAATCTGAAGCAGGCTCCAGGCTCTGAGCTGTCAGCACAGAGCCTGACAAGAGACTCAAACTCACAAGCTGGGAGATCACAACCTGAGCCAAAGTAGGACACTTAACCAACAGAGCCACCCAGGTGCCCCATAGGTTTTATAATGATTTACTCCTCTTAATTATTTTAAATTGAAGTAAAAAATTAAATCCATTTGAAAAAATTATTAATAATTATCCAGAGATGTCAAAAATCATAAAGATGATATACACATGATTGAACTTTGCTAAGCACTAGACCTAAGGAAGATAAAAGAAAATGCTCATGATGAAAAACTGAGGCTGACTAACATTTAGACAAAACAATAAGAGAAGCTGATAAAGAAGACCAAAAAAGGAGAGGATTCTATGATAAGGAATTTAAGAGAGGGTAATACACAATCATTTTCTCTGACCTGCTCTGACCTCATGGATGCCAAATGTACCAAAAATGCAAGACAAGACAGCCAGGTGTTCCTTGGGTGGGGAAGGTCCCTAACCAGCTTAGGTCAAGGCATTTTATTAATGGCATTGGGTGGGGTAACAAGGTGACTCAAATCTCCAGAAGAGATCCCTACGAACTATCATCTGTTGCTTTGGAACTAATTCTCACCCAAGCTAAAGAGGTGAAGTTGAGAAGGGAAAAAAGGTAGTGTAAAGGATGGGAAAAGTGAAGTATTTAGAAGTCAAAGCTGGGAGAGTGGAGCAGTGGAGTGGGGGTGGGGGGCTTTGAAATGCAGTGAGAGAAAATTGAGTCTAAATTAGGGTTGTGTCAACAATATGGAAGGAGAAAATATGACTTGAGGAGTAGTCTTCATTAAAGAACAGTTGAGGGGCACCTGGGTGGCTCAATTGGTTAAGCCTCTGACTCTTGGTTTTGGCTCAGGTCATGATCTCACAGTTTGTGAGTTCAAGACCCAATTCAGACTAGGTGCTGCCAATACAGAGCCTACTTGGAATATTCTCTTTCTCTCTCTCTGTCCCTCCCCCATTTACACACACACTCTCTCTCTCAAAAATGAATAAGTAAACTTTAAAGAAGAATTGAGCTTGATTAAATAAAATTAGTAAATAAAAAATATAATATGCTCCTAACATTGAACTGTCCTGAGGTTCCTGACCTGGCATGCTTTATCCTCTGGGCATGGAGCAGGTCAAAGTGCCTCTTAGAGCTGGGCTGTCAGACAAAATACAGTGTGATTCAGGCAATGTTTGGGGGCATACTTATCCTAAAAAATTGTTCATGGTTTATCTGAAATTCAAATTTAACCGGGTGTCTTGTATTGAATTAACTGATTAAATAATTGTGTCGTTGCTAATTTCAACTACCTCCACAAGCCTCTGGGGTTTTCTGCTGGAGCTTGCATTCTTGGTAAGGATTCACCAGCTGATGAATGTTTACGGTTCTCAGATCATCTAATTATTCTGTCTTCTTCCAGGGACTATATAAAAATCTCCCTCAGCCATGTTGTATTTTGCAAAATGGCAACCCGACAGAAAACTTGCAAGAAGTGTACAATGAACATCCATTTACTATCTCTATAGCTCGCCAATTTTAACTTTTTATCACATTTTCTTTCTCTCCTTCCCTCTGTTCCTCCCTTTGTGCATGTGTGTGTTTTTAGCTGAACCATTTGAGAGTTAGTTGCAGACATCCAGACACCTAAACCCCCAACCCCTCAGCATATAGCCTTTAAAAATGAGAATATTTTCCTGTATAGCCACAATGCAAGTCCCACATTCAGGACGTTAATATTGACACAGCGCTACTTTATTTTTTCTTTTTTAAAAGAAGTGCTTATTTATTTATTTTGAGGGAGAGAGAGAGAGAGCAAGTAGGGGCAGAGAGAGAGGGAGAGAGACAGAGAATCCCAAGCAGGTCCCATGTAGCAGAGCCAGATGTTGGGGCTCAACCTCACAAACTGTGAGATCATACCTGAGCTGAAATAAAGAGTTGGCCACTTAACTAACTGAGCCACTCAGGTGCCTCAAACACAATACTATTTTCTAATATAAAGTTCATATTTTAATTCCTGCAATCATCCCAATAATGGCACACTTTGCCATTGAACACTGTTTTACTTTCGGGATCCCCGGGTGGCTCACTGGGTTAAGCATCCAGCTCTTGATTTTGGTTTAGGTCATCCAAATTAGGCTCTGAGCTGAGCATGGAGTCTGCTTGAGATTCTCTCTTCCCTTTCTTTCTTCCCCTTCCCCACTTACATGCACACTCTCTCTCAAAAATAAATATTTAAAAAGAAACAAAACACTTTGTTTCCTTTTTCTAGCCCAGACTTGAGCAAGAATCATATGCTATATTTATTTTCATGTCTCTGTAATGTTCTTTTTTTTTTTTAATGTTTTATTTATTTCTAGGAGAGAGAGAGAGAGAGACAGCGTGAGCAGGGGAGGGTCAGAGAGAGAGGGAGTCACAGACTCTGAAACAGGCTCCAGGCTCTGAGCTGGCAGTCAGCACAGAGCCCGACGCGGGGCTCGAACCCACGAACCGCGAGATCATGACCTAAGCGAAAGTCGGACGCTTAACCGACTAAGCCACCCAGGCGCCCCTGTAGTGTTCTTTAATGTGGCTCGGTTTGCTAATGTTTTGTTATTGTTTGGTTATTCATGACATTGACATTTTCCAAGAGTCTAGGCCTATTCTATTTCAGATGTCTCATTGTTTCCTAATGGTTAGACTTGGGTTAAACACGTTTTGGCAGGAATACTACCAGGTAATGTATCACACATCATAGCATATCAAAACAGAGGAACTATGCAGTGAATAAATTCATAATGATGAGGTTATGTTTGATCATTTGGCTAAGATGTTATCTACCATATTTCCCCCATTATAAAGATTTCTTTTCTCCCTTTGTAATCAGTAAGAAACTTGGGATGTGACGCTTTGGGCTGTGTGAGTACCCTCCCCCATCTTTCTCCCTATGGTTTTAGTATCCACCAATGGTTCTCTCTTGAAATCAAATACTACTACAGTAGTTGGAAGCAGTGATTTTCCATTTCTATCATCTCTTCTGTGTTTCTTAGTTGGCATTCTTCCAGAAAAGAGGGCTTTTCTTTCTCTCCCTAATCCTTTAACAAATTAAAAAATATATATATCATGAAGGACTCATGGATTCTATTTTATTCAGTGTACTGTAATCCATTTCTGTCATCCATTTTATTGCTCAGATTGTCCCAAATCTGCAGGTGACAGCCTCTTAAATTGGTTCTTGAATCTCTTTGGCATATCTTCTGAGCACTGCCTTGATTTCTGGCACAACAACATATTCTGGGCTCACCTTGAAATTAGGCATTTTCGCAAAGGGTTTGGGGAATGGTGTTCAGAAAGCAAGAACTTGATGCCTTATGCTTATCGCTCTGGGGTGAAATTGCTTTTAGGTCTTCTCAGATGAACAGAACTCAGAAATGTTTTTCAAAAATCATGAGTTCATAATGATACCTCTAATTCATGTCCAAACCATATAGGATTTTTTCTCTCCCTCCTCCCTCCCATAACTGCATTTTTGTTCTCCCACAGTGAACTCCTTGTTTGCTCAAAACATCAATATCTTTACTCATTTGCTCAATCCTACATTATACATAAAGCAATTTCAGAATTGCCTCACCCACATCACTACCCAAACAAGCCTACCAAGTAAAGTTCAAGGTTTCTTTTGTCCTTAGAATCCCACTGAAAGCATACAGTCAGACTACCTTGTTATTATGTTCAAAAGCTTTTTGGTTTCATTGCTTTTCTTTGTAATTTGTGTTATCAACTTGGTTATAATCAAGTACATTCCTTTCTTTCACTTTCAGGTTCTCCTACCCTCCCCCGCCCCACCATTCTTGTTGATTTAGTGTTATTTTTTGAATATGTAAAATGTCAATGTGGTTCAAAATACAAAACTATATTAAAAGTTATATTCAGACACAGCTGTCTCTTTCCATCTCTTCCATCCCATTCCTCTAAATCTCATGGGTAAGCAAGTTCATTTATTTTTTTATCTTATCTGTGTTTGTTTTTTTATAAAAAAATGAATAAATATATTTCAGCTTTATCATACAAAATGTAGCATACTACATATAATCTTTATATGCATCTTGTTTTTTTTCACTCAAGAATATATTCTGGAAATTAGTTTATGCCACCACATAGAAATCTTTTTGTTGTTTAATATTCTAGCTGTATAGTACTCCACTGAGTAAGTGCACCATAGTTTATTCAAACTGCCTTCCAATATTTTGTAATTACAAATAATGTTGTGGGGCACCTGGGTGGCTCAGTTTGTTAAGCATCTGATTCTTAGTTTTGGCTCAGGTCATGACCTTGCAGTTAGTGAGTGTGAGCCCTGCATCAGGCCCCACACTAGTAGTGCAGAACCTCCTTGGGATTCTCTCTCTCTCTCTGTGTGTGTGTGCCCGTCCCCTGTTTGTGCTCTCTCCCTCAAACATAAATAAATATAATTTTTAAAAACTTATAAAAAACAAATAATGTTGTAAGGAATAACCTTGTGCATTTATATTCTTGTATAGTTGGAGGTATTTTCAGAGGAAATTCCTAGATCTGCCAAAGGGTAAATACATATATAGTTTTGCTATATGTTATCTAATTACCCTTCATGGGTTTTTGTACCCATGGTAGTAAATGAGGGTGCTTATTTCCCCACAATGTGTCCAACAGACTGTTTTGTCAAGAGTTTACATTTTTGTGAATATCATGGGTGAGAAATAACATCTCATAGTTTTAACATCCACAGCTTTTTTTTTAATGAGGTGAGTATTTTTATATGTCCTTTCTCTTTTAAAGTAAGTATAACATTTTGAATACCTGCCCTGAATCTTGCATCTGTGTTGCAATAAAGTGAAACAAGCATTTCTTCTCAAAGAATCTCCCTCTTGGTGATTTTATACACATAAGAAGTAGTTTTATAATGACTTTCAATATAAAGCATTATTTTGTAACAATATTGCAAAATAGTTTGATATGTCAAGTTAAAAAATTATCTGAGTGAATAATTTGTGTGTTTTTCTATGCAATTTGGAGAAATGTTGATAATAATCTCTTTATTTAGTCTATAGCTCTGTTACAAAAGATTTTTACTTTGATCTGTGGGGTATGTTGGGCAATGGTAATTACCCCCTTTTACAGATGAGGAAACTGAGATGGAGAGAAGTCTGGGGACTTAAAACCTAAAACTATGTTACTAAATAGCGGCCGAGTCAGAATTAGAACTCAGGCTGTTTGACTTCTAATTCAGTGTTCTTTAGGTAGCTAAAAACTGAATTATTAATTTATGTATTGGGCATTTGTATTTTGATGATGGTTCAGAATGGAAGTTTTTATTGTACATTAATTGAAAATACATTTAAAAATATTGATTATTTAAGTGAAATTACTAAGTTAACAATGTTAAATGTTTTCTTTTCTGATTGTGGGCCATCTGAGTTGCTTAAGTGAAGCCAGATTGATAGTCAGTGGAGATAAAAAAGAAAGTGGGGATAAAGTATAAACAGGGGTCTTTTTTTTTTTTGCCGTTTTCAGATTTTCTTGTGTTTTTTTTGTCCATTTCCTTTCAATGACTGTTCCTTTTTTATTTATTTATTTTAATGTTTTTATTTATTTCTGAGAGAGAGAGAGAGAGACAGCATGAGCAGGGGAAGGTCAAAGAGAGAGGGAGACACAGAATCTGAAGCAGGCTCCAGGCTTTGAGCTGGCTGTCAGCACAGAGCCCGACGCGGGGCTCAAACTCACCAACCGCGAGATCATGACCTGAGCTGAAGTCAGACACTTAACCGACTGAACCACCCAGGCGCCCCTCAATGACTGTTCTTAAGAGAAAGACTACTCTATCACATGGTCCTCAGTCCCCAAAGAGTCTGGTCCTTTCCTGGCTTTCAACATCACCCTGCCCATTCTTCCTGGGCTCTTTGCCCTACTACCTACTCTTTGCCCTTTCTCAGTCCTCAAACCTGCCACCCCAGGGTCTTTGCACACATTCTTCTTCCTAAGCTGCTTTTCTCTTCTTTCTTTATCCAGTTAAAGTCTTATCACTGAGTGCTCAGGTCAGGCAATGCTTATTCAGGGAAGCTCATCAGATCTCCCTGTCTGGGCTAATCTCTGTTACATTCAATATAGTATCATGTAGCTCTTCTTCATAACACCCTTCACAATTGCAATTTTACATGTTTATGCAATGACTTGATCAATGTCTGCCTCACCCATTAGTGTGCAAACCAGAGCAAGAACTCAAGGCTTTGCTCACAGCCCAGCACAGTGCCTGGCACACATGGGCAGATTTCCACCAATACTGATGGAAGAGTAATGGTGTGCATGGTTTCATGCAAGCATAATCCTGGGCAGGACCCTTGCCCGGGCAGACTGCTTCCGTTCCTTGTCATCTTTTCTAGGTCTTTTTTCACCTTTGTATATCTGCTCATACTTTGAGCCTTTAGTAGATGTATATATGTTTAATCACTTTTTTCCCTAGCTCCCACCTCTTTTCTTCCCAACTTTCTATTTCCTCCTGACTCTTTTTTCTCTTCCACTTCTGAAGTGTCACAGGCACCTGACTCTGTGCAGAGTGATTTTGCAGAATTCATGGTGCTAGTTAACATCCATGACCCTTACTGGTATTCCTCTTCCCCAAGTGGACTGACCTGGACTTTTCCTCAACAAACATGTATCCCATGCAAGATGGGTACTGACTGGTGAAAGGAAGTAATAAGAAAATAATACCAGTTTGTTTATTACAGTGATATCAGTTAGGGTCAAGTTTGAAGGATGTCCAGGGCCCTAGCCTATGCCATCTGGGGACAGGTTGGTGTAGGGGAAGTTGAGAGGAAGTGAGGATAATGAGTAACTTCCTCTTACTTCCTGAGACACAGCTTCTCTGCCACAATCTTGTCATAGACCCTCCCTATTACTTTCTAGCCACTTCCTCTCTTCCTATTTCTACCTTTAGACAGAATAGTAGAAAAGATTACATTCTCAAGGGTTCCTCTGAAGCCTTGGGCAAAATCAGATTCAGGACAGGTCATTTTAATTTCTGGAATCACTAATTAGGACCTGCAGCCATTCAAGGAACCCCGATTATGATGTGCCATCTTTCTTTGGCAAATACTTACATGCATCTGAGTTTTCAAAGTGGGTACTTCCACCACCCTGGGTTCCTCTTTCAGATTTCATTGTATTCCTTTACCGCAAGCTATCTTGCGCAAGCTTTTCACATGTTGCTGTCACTTTCAGAGGTTGAGGTTTTAGTGCCTATCCCGAAGGGCTTTATTCTGATCTAGCTGTTTGTAAGTGTGAACCTTTATTTAGATAAATCTACAACAATAAATTGCCTCTCCCACTGTTCCCAAGAGCTTGTGTGTCAGAAGCTGTAGTGTGGTGGTAACCTGCATTATCTCATTGTATCTTACATCTGGCCCCTGAGACAGATGGGTGAACAATTATCCCCCATCATATTGGTGTGGAAATTGACACTTGGGGGGAGGTAGGAAGCTTGTCCTAAGACACACAGGTAGGCAGAGCAGAACCACAATTTGAACTTCTGACTCATACCAAAGCCAGTGAGCCTCAATGTCTGGCTATTTACCACAGCTGGCAGGGAGGGAGGGTAAGGAATGAGAATCAGTGTTTTGTTAGGTCAACAGATGTTTACATGTCTCTAAACAGTGCAACTTCCCCATAGGAGTCACCCATGAAGAGGCAATAACTCCTTAAAACACGTTGGTGAACTTGGCCCTGCTTTAACAGCTGTTAACTCTTGTTTTCTCTCATCTATGTATTACTCTTTTGTTTTGTTTTGTTTTGTTTTGTTTTGTTTTGTTTGCCAGCAACTTTTTGTTACTCATTAACCAAAAAGCCTCAATGAACTCTCTTTTGGAATAATTGGTTTTACAGTTTTTTGGAAAAAAGGTCACTTCCCTTTTTGCTTTTTCCTAGGGCTTTTCCCCACAAAAGTCAAGATCCCTAAATTTGTATGATATTCTAGGCATTAGAGATCCAAGGTCAAACCTTTATAGGATTTTAAGGCTATTTAATTCCTGCTGCCCACACCCCCACACACACTGATTTTGCATAGTCATTATTTAAAATATAGTCTTGGGGTGCCTGGCTGGTTCAGTCAGAGGAGCATATGACTCTTGATCTCAGGATTGTGAGCTCAAGACCCATGTTGGGTGTAGACATTACTTAAATATATAATATATATGTGTACATATATGTATTATATATACTATATATATACACATATATTTTATGTATATATGTACACACACATTATATTATTATATTAACCATATATTTATATATAGTACATGTACACATAAAATATAGTATAGTATATATAATATATATGATATATAAATATATAAAATATAGTATAGTATATATATAATATATATGTACATATGTACATAAAATATACGTAATACTCTCTGGGCTGCCAGCAGTCAATAATCAATTAAGGTGACTTAAGAACATGTTGAGTTCATGAAAGTGGGGAGAGAGCCATCTGCAGTGTAAAGATCTAGCTCATCATGAATCAGTTCTGGAAACTACTTACAGACCACAAGTGTTTATACTGCAAGAAGGCTACTGACATTATCCGTTCTAGAAAAATAGAGTGACTCAGAAATACAGATGTTCCGCCTACCTACCCCTGCATTTATAATTATGAGCTGGTTGTGGCAGTTCACGGGGACTTTTTGAATCATCTTTTCTTATATTTTCTGATGCTGCTGCTTTTTAAAGAACAATCTAGGACATGTCAGCTGCAAAGTGCACCAGTTGCTTGCAAAGAGAGAGCAGATTTTTATGTAAGGGTGGGGACACAGTTCTTTTTCTCCCTCTCTTCTTGGTAACATGTTTGGGAGAATGAGCTAATAATTCTCAGGGAAATATATGAATTCTAATGAACTCAGATACCTGGAGGAACATCATGAAGGAAGGCAGTTTAATGCAACTATTTTTTTTTAAGTTTGTTTATTTATTTATTTATTTAGAGAGGGAGAGCATGAGCATGGGAGGGACAGAGAGAGAGAGAGAATCCCAAGTAGGCTCCACACTGTCATTGCAGAGCCTCATAGGGGGCTTGAACTCACAAACCATGAGATCATGAACTTAACCAAAATCAAGAGTCAAACGCAAACTAACTGAGCCACCCAGTCGCCCCTAAAGCAACTTCTGACTTTAGTCTTGGTATGGGTAAATGAGGAAAATATGATCATTTCATTAAAAAATTTTTTGTTCAAGTTTATGTATTTTGAGAGAAAGAGAGAATAAGAGAGCTGAGGAGGGGCAGAGAGACAGGGAGAGAGAATCTCAAGTAGGTTCTGTGCTGACATCACTGACAGCTTGGGGCCCAAACACAATAACTGTGAGTTCATGACCTGAGCCAAAACCAAGAGTCAGACGCTTAACTGACTGAGCCACTCAGGCGCCCTTGATTTAATTTTAATAAATAAATACTAACACAAAGAATATAAACCAGAGAAACCTGACTTTGCATACAGCTTCATAAAGTAGAACAAAACTGGGTCCGTATTGCAACATCACTTTTGGTGCAGTGTGCCTTCGGGTTGTGTCCCTCCTGGTATTTTTTCCTATCTGCAATGGGTGTCCCAGTCCAGGTAGGTCCTGGATTCAGATAAGCAAGTGGAACTTCAGGTCAGACAAGTTCATGGGTTTCCCTGGCACAGGAGAAAAGACATAATAGTAATAATTATTTCTTTTATTTGCCAAGTATTTTATCTGTACAAAGCATTCTATAAGGCACTAAATTCTGGTTTCCACTTTAGCCCTTATTACCCCTTCTGTTCCTGGGATTTGGGGAGGGGTTGTGGAAGCAGAAGCAACAGCACCTTTTTTTCTAAAAATTTTTTTGAGGTTTATTTATTTTTGAGAAAGAGAGAGCAGGGGAAGGGCAGACAGAGAGGGAGACACAGAATCTGAAGCAGGTTCCAGACTCTGAGCTGTCAGCACAGAGCCTGACCTGGGACTCAAACTCACAAGCGGCAAGATCATGACTTGAGAAGAAGTTGGATGTTTAACCGACTGAGCCACCCAGGTGCCCCTGAAGCAACAGTATTAATATCACAGAATTTTAAGAGCAAAAAAGCACTTCAGAGAAGTACTCCTCAAATGTTCCTCAATAGAGGTTTATGGATTGGTGACAATTAAAAAAATATCCATCAGTTTGGACAAAATGAAAAACGAGAAAGTGAGTTTGTATAAAGTTAAATGTATTTAATTTGAAGGGGAACTTTTAAAAAGAATGCTTGTCCTAAAGAAGACATTTTATGGTGATTTGGGGGAATAAAATCTTTCACCTTCTACCATTTCTTTGCTGCCCCCTTTTCTGTGAAGGAAACCAGAATATGTCACTCTAAAACATGTCCCTTTGGTAGAAAAAATGATTCTGAGCTGAAAGCAATTAAGACAGAATGAACACAGGAAAAGCTCCCTTTTTTTCTGCCTTAAGGCAGAGTATGATTCTCCTTTTACTGGAGATGGAATCTAATCAGCTCAAAGACACCAGAGGAATCTGCAAACAAAACTTACTTCATTGGTTTTCTCCCATGTATTTACCTTCCCACAGGTTGCCGTCCTTCGGAGTCTGAACTGCTTTCCTTTGTCCTGTCTTTCTCTAGAATTTATTGTTCTAGGTTGAATATGTTGCAGAAGCTGGAGTTCTAAGCCACTGCTTTGAGTTGCTTTTCATTTAGGTTTTTCCCACATGATATGTGCTGCATACTTTGTTTTTCTCTTGTTAATCTTGTCTTTCTTTCTCCTTCCTTCCTTCCTTCCTTTCCTTCTTGTTAAAGGATCTCAGGTAAAAATCAAAGATGAGTGGAGACAAAGTTTTGCTCTCCTTGCACCTGTCAGAAAAGAAGAAGCTCAAGAAACAGATGGAGATTAAAGTGTCACTTTTGTCCCAAGCCAGGCAAAGGGACAATGACACTCTTAGTCCAGAGGGCAGCCTTTTCCTCTCTCTCCCACAACTGAGTTCACCAGACCTATTCCACAAGGCTAATTGCCTCATAGCTGGTCATAGGCCAATGATGTAGAGCAGAGAGATTATGGATTGCTCAGGATTGCTAGATGGGCCAAGTTTAGTTGGTTTAACCTCACAAAGAGAAGGACAGGTACGGTGAACTCTTACCCAGGACCTTGCCCACCAATGGGCCATGCTTGTGGATGTCACCTCTCACCAATAAGGTTAGGTTGCATCTCTTCTTTTTGGGTGACAAGAACGTGGAGTGGAAGCTCTCTTCCCAGATTGGCCTAGAGGTAGAAATGTTG
Organism: Crocuta crocuta; assembly: GCF_008692635.1. Taxonomy (NCBI): domain Eukaryota; kingdom Metazoa; phylum Chordata; class Mammalia; order Carnivora; family Hyaenidae; genus Crocuta; species Crocuta crocuta. Next base: position 3,846,407 of record NW_027551560.1, read on the forward strand.
GAGGAAAAGCCTTCTCTGGACCCAAGTGGGGAGTACAGGAGGACTAGGTAGATTATGGAATTTATTAAAAGAACAAGATATGCTGATGGTTTTATTACATCTGCCATCATCAGCTAAGGGTTGGAAAGAATCATAGAAAGGTGTTCTTAGTTCTACAATCATGCTAAGGGAGATTTTTTTTATTAAAAAAAAACCTTAAAAATTGTGGTAAAATACACATAACACAAAATTGACAATTTTAACCATTTAAAAAATTTTTAATGTTTTTTATTTATTTTTGAGAGAGAGAGAGAGGAGGAGAGGGACAGAGAGAGAGAGAGAGAGACAAATAGACAGACAGAATCTGAAGCAGGCTCCAGCTCTGAGGTGTCAGCACAGAGCCTGACACAGGGCTCAAACCTTTGAACAGCGAGATCATGACCTGAGTTGAAGTTAGATGCTTAACTGACTGAGCCACCCATGTGCCCCGAATCTTAACCATTTTTAAGTGTACAATTTGTCACAGACTTTGAGTCTCAAGTTCTCTTTTGTCCAGCAAGACAGCAGACACAGAAATGAAAACGAAAGAGGCTAATATCCGGGAGTAGACAAGAGTCCTAAGTAAGGGTCCTTTTTCTGTATTTATTAGAATAAGAAGGTTTATACACATGATGGATGTGCAGAAAGAAACAAAACAGTAATCATTAGTTCATGTATGTGAGAGGAAAGGGGTTTCAAAGATATGTGTTGTTAGAGGTTAGGGTCAAAACAAATCAACATCTCAGCACCAAGGAGGTGGTGTTTCCTGCATAGCTCAGTGGTATTGAGGGCTAGCATCTCTACCATCCATCTCTAGAATATGTTTGTCTTCTCAAACTGAAATTCCATACGTATGGAATAGTAACTCTTAACTCCTTCTTTCTTCCAGCTCCTGACAACCACCATTCTACTTTCTGTCTTTATGAATTTCATTCTTCCAGGTACCACATGTAAATGGATTCATACTGTATTTATTTATTTGTTTGTTTGTTTTGTGTGTGTATGTGACTAACTTCTTTCACTTAGGATAAAGTCTCAAGGCTGATCCATGTTGTAACATGTGTCAGAATTTCCTTCCTTTTTAAGTCTGACTAACATGCTATTATGTATATTTAACTGATCATTCTCTACAGGAACTTAAACCACATGCTCCATGTGGCAGCTGGTAATTGTTGCACCAATAGTTCTGAGAATGGCCTAAATATGCATGGAGAATCCTAGCATCTTCCTGAGCACACAGATGGGGAGTGGGAGATGTAGTATAAATTCTTTTTTATAAAATTAAGTTTATTTATTTATTGGGGAGAGAGGGGCAGAAAGAAAGGGAGAGAGAGAGAATCACAAGCAGGTTCCTTGCTATCAGTACATAGCCTAATGCAGGGCTCAATCCCTTAGAACATCAGATCATGACCTGAGTTGAAATCCAGAGTTGGGTGCTTAACCAAATGCACCCCTGGATAAATTATTTACCTCAACCGAGAAACAGAGATATAACAATCAAGAGGAAGATGCAGGAATGTCCCTCAATCACTAGAACCATCTCAACCACTCCTTTCTCAGGATCCATCCCATTGGAAGCTGCATATGGATGATTGGAGGTACTTCTGGTTTGCTCCTGAAAGGACCCTTTATGACTCAAGATCCAAGATCTTCTGTCTATAATACTCATGAAGGAGATAGTTTTGATCTCAGGGTTATGTACCTGGGAAGAAAATTCTTACTATCAAGTAAATGTGAGGGAGAGAAATGTTTAAATGTAATGTCTTCAGACTTCAATTGACCCAGGTCAAAGGATTTCATCTTTGGAATTCAGCCTCTCTCTGGAATTGTAATCACTGATGTGAGTTCATGTTAAAATTTGAACTCTTTTTTAAAAAGTTTGTTTATTTATTTACTGTGAGAGAGATAGAGAGAGAAAGAGAGAGCACGAGCTGGGGAGGGGCACAGAGAGAAAAAGAGAGAGAGAACCCCAAGTAGGCTTCTCACTGTCAATGCAAGCCTGACATGGAGCTTGAACTCACAAACTGTGAGAATCAAGACCTGAGCTGAAATCAAGAGTCAGATGCCCAATGAACTGAGCCATCCAGCCTCCCCAATCTGGCTTCACAATATTTGGAATTTTTAGACTTTTGAATGGTATTCATTGTAAGATCTCTCATGAGCGAAATTGATCATTGAGTGGAACATCATTTGAGATGGAAAATAGAAAAAGGCAATAAATTTCAGCTTATGTTGTGTATGGCCTTGAAAGTAACTCTCGGAGCCTTTTGGGGTAATAGCTCAGCTGCCCATCTCACAGCCCCTAGAAGCAGCCACCAGGGGCAGGGAACGGAAGCCCAGCCTAATTTAGGTAGAAGAGGCACTACCTTGATAGGCTGCTCTGCATGTGACTGGCATCAGGCATGGTTGTTAAGTTCAACTCATTGAGAGAGGCCAGCTGGTATTCCCTCATTCAGCTTTATGAGATTCCCTATTACTCTGTGGGATATTTGGCATCTGGCCAATCCCCTAATAAAGTTGTTTTTTTGGTCTTCATGTGAATCTCTCTGTCAATTCTCCATGGTTGGAGCCAGGGTGAGAGGAGAGATGAGTACATGGCTGCAGTTGTCTGTATCTTGAATTTATTTCAAAAACAAAGAGTTAATCCTTAATCTTTGTTAATCCTGAAAATTAAACCCGATGTTAATCCTTAAAATTAAAAAGTTTTTTGTTTTTTGTTTTTTTCAAATTGACCCACATACTCATCTGGAAACTACTACCATAAAGACCACACAGAACTGTATGATCACTTTACAAATGAGGAATCTAAAGCCTAGAGAGGTTACTTAATTTACCCATGGTCACACATATGATGACCACGCTGTACTCGTTGCCACAAGCTGTGTTTACCAAACCACTTAGAAGTCCCCAGTTGAGGGGCGCCAGGGCGGCTCAGTCGATTAAGGGTCCGACTTCGGCTCAGGTCATGATCTCACGGTTCGTGGGTTCGATCTCACGGTTTGTGGGTTCGAGCCCCGCATTGGGCTCTGTGCTGACAGCCAGCTCAGAGCCTGGAGCCTGTCTTCGGATTCTGTGTCTCCCTCTCTTTCTGAGGCTCCCCTGCTCATGCTGTCTCTCTCTCTCTCTCAAAAATAAATAAAACATTAAAGAAATAAAAAAAAAAGAAGAAGAAGAAGTCCCCAGTTGAGATCTAAGGCTCCTGCTGCATTCACCCACTATAATTCGCAGAGACATGAAATTCACTCCAAGATCCAGAATGGTCTGGTGGAAGGTGGGAGAGCCCCCTGGTCCTGTGTTGGCATGGCAGTCATGTCCATGACCTTGGGAGACTGCGATGGAGATGGGAAAATAAGATGAATTCAGCTTCCCTACTTAAAAGCCACAAAACAGTGAAAAAATTACACCTGGTCTCATCTACACCACTGACAGATCAGGGGGACAAATTCAATAATGAAGGTGTGAACACTGGGAAAATCATATTGTTTGATCTGAAAGCAAAAGTAACTGCCAAAATAGATTTGTGTGAGTACACGGAGGACCAGCTACATTTTACAAGTGTGTCTAAGGACTAGATTTCCAAATCAGCCTTTGTATCTCCATCCAGTGCAAATGACCCATTAATGAGATACTTGAACAACCCACAAAACTAATAGGCAACCAACGGAATGGGAAAAGATAGTTGCAAATGACATATCAGNTACTACTTCCAAAAATAAAGACATTAATTACAAAAAAAAGAGATACTTGAAAAAATTTTCTTGGTGATTTTTGAGTAGTGAATTGCACTTTCTCTAATGCTTCCAATTAGTGTACCAAAGTGTGCCAGCATCACAGACATTTTCCAAATTTAGATGGAAAACTACCTTTCTTAAGCATTTCCTTTCTGCATTGTTTTCTTAAAGATTTTTATATCTTTTCATGCCATCTTCTAACTCCTAAATAATTTTTAAAACATGCTCTTTAGAGTTCTGACAGTCGAGGTTCAGAAATTCAGGTATCACAAGGGGCACGTGGATGGCTCAGTCGGTTGGGTGACCAACTTCAACTCAGGTAGTGGTCTCATGGCTCGTGAGTCCAAGTCCTGCGTTGTGGTCTCTCTGCTGACAGCTCAGAGCCTGGAACCTGCTTCAGATACTGTATCTCCTTCTTTCTCTACCCCCCCTTCACTTGAGCTCTGTCTCTCAAAAATAAACATTAAATAAAAAATGTTTCAAAAAATTAAAAAAAAATTCAGTTTTCACTTTAGCTGAGCTAGGGATTGGAAAGATATGAAGACATATAGTATAAGTTACAAGGATGAAAATGTCAGGAAAGGAGAGATTTTAAAAGGAGATTATAAATAGAAAGAAAGCAAAACAATCTTTTATAACTTGCTTTACTTGCTCCCAAACATTCTTCCTAAGGTTTAGCCTGAAGTGAGAATCTCTCTCTTTTCTAGTTTGCTTTATGGTTTTTCTTTTTCCTTTTCTTTTTTAAATTATCTATCTATCTATCTATCTATCTATCTAGCAACAAAGAAGTAGATTTGTTTTAATGCTTATTTATTTTTGAGATAGAGAATGCGAGCAGGGGAGGGGCAGAGAGAAAGGGAGACAGAATCCAAAGTAGGCTCCTCACTGTCAGCACAAAGCCTGACACAGGGCTCGAACCCACAAACCATGAGATCATGACCAGAGATGATACCAAGAGTTGGACACTCAACCCACTGAGCTACCCAGGGGCTCTTGTTTTATTTTAAAGTAAATTTTACAGGGGCACCTGTGTGGCTCAGTCAGTTAAATGTCCGACTTCAGCTGAGGTCATGATCTTGTGGTCCTTGTGTTTGAGCCCTGCATCCAGCTTGGTGCTGATAGCTTGAAGCCTAGAGCCTGCTTCATATTCTGTGTGTCTCTCTCTCTGCCCCTCCCCTGCTTGCACTCTGTCTCAGTCTCTCTTTCTCAAAAATAAATCAACACTAAAACTTTTAAAAAATATATATAAAGTAAGCTTTGTACCTAATGTGGGACTCGAACTCACGATCCTGAGATCAAAAGTCCCACGCTCTAAGGATGGAGCCAGCCAGGTGCTCTGATAACTATTTTGATGTCAGAATTTAACTCTCAGAGGAATCCTGACTTGAGTGAAAATCTAGTCAGTGACTTCTAAGGAGTGTATGTCTCCTCAGAAGAGAAATATTTAGGTCTATTTGGCCCGCTGTAACAACATATCACAGACTGGGTGGTTTCAAACAATAGAAATTTATTTCTCATGGTCCTTAAGGTGAAAGTCTGAGATCAGGGAGCTGGCATGGATGGGTGAGGGCCCTGTTCCAGATCACGACTTCTTACTGTGTCCTCACATGGAGGAAGGGGTGAGGGAGCTCTGTCAGGCCTCTTTTCTAAGGACACTAATCTCCTTTCAAGAGGGCTCTGCTCTATGACCAGAGCACCTTCCAAAGGCCCCACCCTCTGAATACTATTCATCACATTGGGCATTATGTATCAATATATGAATTTTGGGGGGACATAAACACTTGGCCTATAGCAAGAAGTGTATGTAAAAAACCAGGCAGTGGCCTGAAAATGAAAATATGGTCTGCCCGGGAGAAAAGGTGTCACGGTCACCAAGCAAAACCAACGTGCAAATACATCTTCACATCCATCTCTAGAGCGGCTGCCACCATTCCTTCATTTGTTTGTTGAACGTTTATTGCATGTTTATCACGTGTGTGCAAGGTGGTGTTCCAGCCACTTGGGAAACATCAGTGAACAAAAAGGGGCTGGGGTAGGGGGGAGCAGTAAAAACCTCTGTCTTCTGGAAGCTCCCATCCCAGTGAGGTGGACACCAAGCATAGCAAGTAAGTCAGGGGTCCCATGAGGGAAGGGGGCAGCCAGTCCAGGGACAGGGTGGGGAGTGGGCGTGTGTGCTCCTGGCCTGGCAGTCCCTTCTGGGGCAAAGCAGGAAGTGTGAGCTCAACCCTTTGCCTTTTCCATCTCTTTCCTTTCCTCTTTTTACCTCGGATCCTCAACATTTTCCCTTGTATTTCTGCTTTTCTAGGTTTCTGGGTGTCCATTCTAACATTGCATGCTTTTCCTGCTGCACTTTCTTGTATTTGTATCTCACTCCTTGGTCTGTTTTAATGTCTTTATTATTATTTTTCCTATCACCTATGCCCCTGTCTCATTCTCTTCCTTTTGCCTTTGACTTTCTTCTTCCCCTCTTTTCTCTTCCCTCTTTCTAACCTATCCCACTGGAAAGAAGGAAAATGCCATGCTGAAGACCTGAGTATGCCCTTGGAGTGAGAGGGGAAGATGTAGGAATCATCTGTGAGGCCAAATGTGCCAGAGGGCTTTACCAGGAAAAGCAAGCCATGGGACGCCTGACTGGCTCAGTCAGTACAGTGTGTGACTTCGGATCTCCGGGTTGTGAGTTTGAGCCCTCTGTTCTGTGCAGAGGTTACTCAAAAAAATTACTGAAAAATAAAATCTTTAAAAAAATTAGAAAAGCAAGCCTTCTTGTCTAGCTTGTTTTCAAGATAGTGTGAAATATACTCTAATTTTTAAAAATTATATATTTTTTCTTAGATACTTTCTTTAATCCAAAGCAAAGCAAAAAGGCCATGGTAGTTTATTCTGCTATAAAACAGTTTATTCTGCGGTAAGACAGGCTTTGAATCCAGATAAGGAAACAAATAGTACACATCCACCTTCTCTTTTACGGAGTCCGAAATTCTATTCTCTGCACGCTAGATGGCAGTAGAGTTAAAGAAAAAACGGTCCAAAGCGCTGTGGTGGAATTTCCCCCACTACACTGGGATGAGGATGGAGCCAGAGTACTATCTGCATAGAGAAAGTTAAATTACAGCCCAGGTGTGATGTGACACTCTAGCATGTCACATGCCCCTTTCGGTAAAATGGATTTGGGGCAGAATGTCTCTCTCTCCATGTTGTGTCTTCACAGGGTAGGTAAAGCATTCGAGATCTATTAAATCTAGCTCTCAATAAACATGTAACTTTTGGATGGTAAGGTAAAACTTTTAATTTGAACTTGTCTTTAAATATAGCTTCTGGGTTTGTAAATATGTACTTCTTGCATCTTTTTCCTGCCACCCAAGATCAGTTAGGTCTCAGAGGATGTTTAAAGTGAAAATTGGAAAGCCTCAGGAAGTCAGCTCTTTTGTGGTTCTCAAATGGTTTAGTAAGAAATTTAAGAGTCATGTGGTCAAGAGTCTCAACATAACAGTAAAAATAATATATTGGGGGGCAATAAAACAAATGTGTTAAACTGTTGGTAGTTGGTGAAGCTCGGTGGAAGGAATATGGTGGTCATTATAACTTGTCCACAGTTTTACAATTTTTCAAAATAAATAACAGAAAAAGACAAAACAAAATGTGTGGCTTAACTCACACACTTAATAGATGTGCAGGAAGAATTACAATGTAGCATAATCAAAACTATAGCAAATATACCAAGCATGAAAACCTGAGAAGTCTGAGAGAAGATCTATATCTTAATGGCAAATGAAAGCCAAGTCTCAAGTATTCATTCATGGGCCCCAGACTGTCACTCACTCATCTGATCAACATATATTTATTGAATAGTTACTAAGTGTATAAAACAGGGGTAACAACAGTGAATATTGCCAGGCAGACTCCTTGCCCTCTTGAAGTTTACATCCAACTGGAGAGATGGACAAATGCAGATAAACATACTCAAGGCTGAGTGACGGTGTGCAGTAGGAAGTTAGGATAGAGAGTGACAAGGCATGGTTACTTTATTTTTTCATGTTTATTTATTTATTTTCGGAGAGAGAGAGGGTTGTGGGATTGAACCCCTCATTGGGCTCCATACTGGGTGTGGAGTCTGCTTGAGATTCTCTCTCTCTTCTTCTGCCTCTCCTCCCCACTTGCTCTCTCTCTCTCTCTCTCTAAAATAAAAATCACATTAAGAAATTCTTACTTGTGTGAGTGAAGAATTGGAAATAAATTAAATGTTCAATAATTGGGAAATAATTAAGACTTTAAAAAACTTGTTCAATAGGATATTATGAGTCCATTAATATGATTAGCACATGTGAAACTGCAAATGAAAAAAAGGAAAAAATATGAAATGAAATGGCAAGCTATAAAACTTTATATGGGGTAGGATATCATTATCATTGTGAAAAATACACACTCCACACACTCTAGGAATTAAAAATAGAAGGAACTTGGAGCACCTGGGTGGCTCGGTCGGTTAAGCCTTCGACTTTGGCTCAGGTCATAATCTCATGGTTTGTGGGTTCGAGCCCCGTGTCAGGCTGTGTGCTGACTGCCAGCTCGGAGCTTGGAGCCTGTTTCAGATTCTGTATCTCCCTCTCTCCCTGACCCTCCCCTGCTCACGCTGTCTCTCTCTCTCTCCCTCAGAAATAAATAAAACATTTAAAAAAATAAAATAAAAGGAACTTGATCAAGATGTTGATGGTGTTAATAATCTTGAGGTGCTTGTATTATGGGTGATATTTATTTTCATTGTATTTTTATGTATTTGCTTTTCCCCAACTTTTTACTATGAAAATCTTCAAACAAAAAGAACATTTTAAAGACCAATACAATGAGCATCCATGTTCTCTCTACTAAGATTCAACAACTGTTAATCTTTTCCTATATTTGCCCTTCTATCTATCTATCTATCTACCTACCTACCTACCTACCTACATACCTATCCTCTATCATTTATGTATCTATCTGTTATATTAAGTGTTCCCATACTGTGGTTATCTGACTCAAACTATGGTGAGCCAAATCTGACTCATCATGTCTTTGTACAGCCCTGAGTTAAGGGTTTTTATGCTTTTGGTAGCAACATTTTAGCTCATTATAGAGTTATCTATAAAATATCCTTGATTTTTGTCTTCCGGTCTGCAAAGCTGAAAGCATTTACTATATGGCTCTCTACAGAAAAAGCCGATCAACTCTGGATCTACACACACACACACACACACACACACACACACACACACACACAATACCATTGCTGAACCAAGTTACAGACATTATAACATTTCTCCAACCAAGTTACAGACATTATAACATTTCTCCCTCGAATATTTATTATGAGTCTCCTAAAAATAAAGAACTATTCCTACTTCACTATAATACAATATTGTCACACCAAAGAAAATGAATATTTATTTTATTATATCATAAAATACCCATCCACATGCTAATTTATGTGCCAATTTTACAAAATGAAAACGTATAACTTTAAAACAATAAAAAAATTTGAAACCAAATTTTTATACTCATCAGTTTTAATTCTACAAGGGATTTAGGAAAACTACTCTAATGCAGCCACCCTATTGGGCATTTCAGGTTGAGATGCAAAGTGTTTACAAGTCAAACAGCTCATAGTCTGCAAAGCATTTAGTGTTGTTGGTGCTGTTATTATTTGCTCTAGGTATAGATGGAAAAGATAAAATTCTCTCTGATCTTTTCCTTGTATTTGAAAATATAGTTGCATGGTTGGTAAATGGGAGTTTGTTGTATTATTTCTCCTACTATTTTTGTGTGTGGTTGAAGATATTCATAATAAAAAATATATGTATGTATAGATCACTATACCAATAGACTTGACTCCTGACCTACACTAAGGCAAAGTTGCATTTAAACTGTGTCAGACCCCTGTGTGTGTATGAACCTCTTATTTTAGCATAGGAAACATGGTAGTTATGTCAAACAAAACATAGGAAGATTGGCTTAAAAATTTGAATGGATTTGAGAAAAAGCTACTTTGTCCTTTGGGAGTCTTATTTTTGTAAACATTTCATTTTTTGTGGGATGTGAATCATATGTTGGAATCACCTGATTTAGCTGTGGTATAACTAAGTCTGGAGGGCTTAGGGAAGACTCTGTTTTTAAAATTCCCCACCACCAATCATGATTATGGTTACATGAGATTCGTGTCTTGAAAAAAAGAGATCTGTGTCCCAAAGCTCTGGAATTATTTATACCATGTACTTTGTAAGCTCATCTTTGTTCTGTTTGAGCCATAATGTTATGTCTGCTTTTACCACAATCATATGGATAATGAACTGGCAGGTCAGGCCCTTTCCCATCATGCCACAGTGTAGAATCTGCTCTATAAAGTCAGTAGAAAGAGCAAACAAATTCCTCTTCCTTGCTTTACAAAGAGCTCAGAGATAAAAATTCTGGCGTATTTTTCTTTAAAAGTGGAGCTAATCATTCTGTTAGTTAGTAAGAAAACTAATAATAAAAATTTGGGAGAGTTATAGAGCGAGTTCTTGAAAACTTTTGTGGTTAAAAAATGTGGTACTGGGGCGCCTGGATGGCTCAGTCCGTTGAACATCCGACTCTTGATTTTGGCTCAGGTCATGATCTCAGGGTCGTGAAATCGAGCCCTGTGTGGGCTCCACACCCAGCTTAAGATTCTCTCCCTCTTTCTCTGCTCCTCCCTTGCTCATTCTCTCCACCCCTTCAGAAAGAGTTGTACCATTATATTTTTCTGGACATAAAACATATAGCTTATTAACGTGCTCAGTGAGATACAGAGGGAAAAAGCTAATAACTATGGAGTGTGAAATTCAGGGCAGTCAGAAATACTTGAATTTGTATAATAAATATTCATTCTTTGGGAAAGAAATTGTCACAGAACATTTTCTTCCTATTGAGAAATGTACATTTATTACCCCTTCCTTTTGTGTGTCTTCTTATTATACAATAATTCATTTTCTGCTTACTACATAATCTGACACTTCTTTACTATATCAAAAGAAAATTTTCTCTATATATCATTTTGATTTTTCATGTGGATTCATGAATAAGCTAATGCCATTTCTCCAACAAATGTCTTCTTTCCTTCATTTTCCCCCAAACATTTATTTACCACCTACTATAGTTAATTATTATTTACAGTAGCTATGTTCTACAAAGTCACCAAGAACACTGAATTAGTAGTACCAAACCATTGCTCCTAGGGGAAAATACAGGGTTAGGTTGCTACCAATCTCTGGTCACAATGTTTTGGTAAACCAATCAATATGTAACTTGTTTATATATGTTTTTCTTTAAAGACACCTTGTTTAATATATATTGTTGACTTATTAACATTGAACTCACAGCCAACAGCTAATAACTCATGCCTGAAACAAGCTTATCTAAGATACATATTTTCTCTGGAAGGCACATCCCAGCCTTCTTATGCTTAGGAATACTGGACAGCACTTCGGCACAGTGCTTGTGGGTCATTTTAAACAGGGAAAACACCAAAAAAAAATATAAAATTGTAAAAAAAAAAAAAGTGGCACTAAAAACAAAGTGACCATGAGAAGGGCATATGTTTATAGTCTGAGAGCTGAAACAGGAAGGCGGAGCACTATGTGTGAGTGGGGCCCTCCAGGTTTTCATCTTGTGCACATACCTATATTCACAAAAGTGCTCCTAATATTGATTTTTGGATGACAAATAAAGTAGCAAATTCTCAAATATGGAATCCATGAATAATGAAGACTGTCATTTGTAGTTACTCTGCCAAATTCTGGGGACTCAAAAATGAGTGTGAACTTTATTCTTAGGCTTAAGTGGCTCAAAACCCATCACATGGGATGGATGTGAAGATAACTATGACATGGAGTAATAACTAGGGCATTTGAACTATAAGCGAGATGTTACAAGTTTTAAGGACAAAGCCCTGACTCTGTTAGGCCCCACTGTGAAATAGTGAGAAGATGAATCAACTCTGAAGTCAGGCTTGAACACCAATTCTGGCTTTGTCCTGAAACAGCTGTGTGACTGTTTACAAGTCCTTGAAAACTTTGAGCCTCTGTCTACTTATTGAAGAAATAAAGATGGTAACACCTAGCTTCCATAACTACTGTGAGGAAAGTATATCACTGTGCTTGAAAAAAACAGTAGGTACTCAATTAAGTACTTAGGGTGGGTGCCAGAAGTGTTAGCTTAAGGAGGTGCCATGTGAGCTGTACCTTGAAGCATGAGAAAGGGGTTGACAGGTACACCGATGAGAGAGGGTAGTGTCAGGCTTCTAAGCCCCTTGTGGTTTTGCACTTTGTGTGTCCCCATCTAGTCAAGTATGGTGCTGGGGACATAATAGTTACTCAGTTAATAAATGTCAGGTTGGTTCTTTGGTTGAGTGAGTGAAAGGTGAGGGATCCCTCTTTGATCTCTTTGGGGTCTGCTTCTTTACTAAGCCATCTATTTTCATAACAACACATATTTTTGGCAACTTTATGTTACTCTCTGGAGGTTTAGTCTATCGTAACTGAAGAAAAGAAGGTATATGCTTGAGTTAGGAGTTGTATACTTCCAAGTGATTAAGAATGTGGCCAGACATGTGTAGCGACATGGATGGACCTTGAGGGTGTTATGCTGAGCAAAATAAGTCAGGCAGAGAAGGACAAATATCACATGTTTGCACATATAAGAGGATTAGGAGGAACTTAACTGAGGAACAAGGGGGAGAAGAAGGGGGGAAATGGTGGGGGAAAGGGAGAGAGGCAAACCATGAGAGACTCTTGAATGCTGACAAAAACTGAGGACTGATGGATGTGAAGGGGAGGGGGGTGAGCATGGAGGAGGACACTTGTGGGGATGAGCACTGGGTGTTATGTGGAAACTAATTTGACAATAAACTATTTGTAAAAAAAAATAATAAAAAATAAAAAAATTAAAAAAATTCTTCGGGGGAAAAAAAAACAAAAAACAAGAAACAAAAATCAAAAAACAAAAAACAAACAAACAAAAAAAGAATGTGGCCAGAAAATGAAAGACAGGAAGGAAAAAGAAGAAAATGCATGCGTGTGTGTGAGAGTGTAGGTGGGTGGGTGTGGGAAAGAGAGAGAGAAGAGGGTGACATGCAACAATATGGATTAATCTCAGCAATGTGACATTAAGTGAAATAATAATTCTCCCAAAACATATGTAAGCATACAGTGTGGTGACACCAGGTAGTAATATAACCAAGGGATCAAAGCAAATATCACCAACACAGGGCCTCTGGCTGTGGTTTACTGAGAAAGACATGAAACACAGCATCACTTCTGTGGCATCACTGCCAAAAATGAATAACATGAATGCAATCGAAAGGAAACATTAGGAGAACCCAAACTAAGGGACCTTAATAGGATCCCGGACGACCGGTAATGTCATGAAGAGCAAAGAAAAGCAGAAGAAAATTTCAGGTTCGAGAGGACTGAAGAGACACAATAACTGAGCACAAGATGTGATTCTGGACCCGATTCCATATTGAAAAAACTGCTGTGTGCTATTATTGGGACAATGGACAAAATTTCAAAATGGACTATTGATAAAAAAACGGATTAATGGTAAGATGTAAGTGTATGAGTATGATATTAATGTTTACTTTCGTCATTTGTGGTTATATAAGAGAATTTCCTTGTTCTTAAGAAATACACATGGACATATTAAGGATATAATGAGTCAAGCTATATGAAATCTTTCAAATGATTTGGAGAATAGTAACTGTCTATATATATTATATATACATATAATTTTTTTGAGAGAAAAAAGGCACAGGCGAGCAAGGAGCAGAGTGAGAGAGCAAATCCCACAAGGGGCTGAGAGAGAGAGAGAGAGAGAATGAGAGAGAGAGAGAAGTAAGGCTAACCTGAAGGGGCACTCATGTTTTACCTGAAATGGGGCTCGTGTTCACCCAAAGCGGGGCACGAACTCACCCGATGGGGAGCTCAAACTCACCAACTGTGAGATCGTGATCTGAGCCAAAGTCAGATGCTTAATGACTGAGTCCCCCAGGAGCCCCAACTCTCTGTCTATATATCTATATCTATATAAACTATAAACTATATATCAGTAAGGCTATATGAAATTTCTGTGTACTATCCTTGACATTTCTGTAAGTTTGAATTTATTTCAAGATAAAAAAATCTATAAAATAAAACTAAGAAAGAGCATGAATCTTTTCATAAGCCAAAAAAACTAGAGTAAAAAGTTTATTAGGGGGAGAGAGAGCACAAGCGGGGGAGAGGGGCAGAGGCAGAGAGAGAGAATCTTAAGCAGGCTCCATGTTTAGCATGGAGCCAGACTCTGGACTTGATCCTATGACCCTGGGATCATGACCTGAACCAAAATTAAGAGTTGGACACTCAACCATCTGAGCCACCCAGGCTCCCCTAGAGTAAGAATTTGACACTAACACATTGATACAACTTATTAGTATAAAAAGAAAAGGAGGAATGATGCCCAAGATTCAGCATGGTAGCTACTCTGGTGAGGAGCCGTGAGTGGGGGGGTTAGTGGGCTACAAAATGGTTGTCTGCAGGATTATTGTTGTGATCCCTCTTTTTATTTAAATGATTAGTAGATTCATTGGTGCTTATTACATAAAAACAAGTAGTTAGAAAAAACATAAACCAAACAAAAGAACCTGCTGAACATGTCATGAAATACACAATATGGTTAATTTTTTTGTTTTCATTTGGGGCCAATTAAAAAGTAAAAGAAAGTCAAGAAGGGGGAGAAGAGGGAGGAGGGCAGAAGGGAAGAGAGAAAATTGAGAAATCAAGGAGCAGGGAAAGAAATGGACATCAGGTCTTTTGAAGGAAAAGAAAACAATAAAACAACTCAGGAGAAAATAATCTGAAGAAGTGAGTGAAGAAAGACTGAGCATATGCCCAAGAGAAGAGAAGAATGGATTGGAAGAAGCTGAAAGGATGAGAAATGGGAATGCTGAGGCAGAAGAAAAGCCTAAATGGTATTTCTGAGCCACAAAAGGGACACTGTGTCTCCACAGATGAGTGTCAGCCAAAGGGCTGGATTCCAGGAAAGGGTGATGTGGTTAAACAACACACCAAGGTTTGATCTAACGGAAGGCTGACACTCAGCCATCTGGGCTTTTCCAAAAACTCAGAATGTTGTGGTCACTTCTGGCTTCTTCAATACTCCAGGCTATTAATTAGGAAGAACCACTAGATTAACCCGTGGCCATAATCACCTATGATGAGAGCTTATGCCCAGATACTTGTGGGTAGTTGAGGGCATTCCTCTGGGACCTGCCATCTTGTTTTAGCCCTTCTGGTGCCCAGTGAGGGAATAGTGCATGCTGGGAGCATGCCAGGGAAACTGGGCTCATGCAAAGTGCAATAGCATTTATTAAGGACACTGGTCACTCTTAATAGCTGTCCTGAAGCCTCCGGGTGCTCAGTGATGGCTGATCAATAAATGATTGGCCTTGTCAGCATTAAAATTACTATAATACTTTGGAAATTTTCGAGCAGTCTCAAAGTTTCAGTCCTTCCTCTATTTTGCTCTATGGCCTTTAGAAACAAAACCACCCAAAGAAAATGCCTTTTCTGGGCTGGGGAGGAGGATTCCCAGATGCCAGGTGATTCAGTCTGCCCTGATGAAGGGGGAAAAACAAGACTTTCTGTGATCTGGCTCCTGCTTTTCTTGACTTTTCTGTACCTCACTTTGGGTCTCATTGTGCTGAGCTCAGTACAGCTCCCTGAACAAATAATGCTTTCCCATTATCATTCTCTCCTTGGAATATCCTATTTCCCTATTTCCCTCAATCTGGGGAATAATTCTCATGTAAAAAAAAAAAGTTAAATAAACACTCTATTCTGATGGTACTTCTTCCATAAAACTTTTCCTGATATCCTGTACTCCTGCCCCATCTCACATACACAGTGTTTCTTGTCCCTTGGGATTCTCTCTTGTGCATTTTGGATGCCTTTCAGAGCCCCCAGAGCACTTTATGGCATTGATTTGTTTACATGATTTTCTTCTACTTCTATCCTTTGTGGGCAGAGATTTAAACCAGTGTTCAATGAATGCTGAGCAGCTCAATGAATGAATGAATGATAAGGGCTTGTCACAGGTCACATGGGTGCTCTACGCGTCTTACCTCATCTAAGCCTCATGCAGCCCTTAAAGGTGGTTACTATTATTAATCTTGTCCTAACAGATGAGGAAACCAAGGCTCACAGTGGTTAAGTCATTCACTTAAGATCATATCATTAAATCATAGAAGTTGGATTTAAACCTAGCTAGTCTGATTGTAGAATTCACTGTACAGAGCTGCCTCCTGAATAATCAGGAGTCGTAGGTCATACCAGGTACTAAGCATTTCTTCCCACCATGGATGTGATTATCTCTAGGCTCAGTGTAATCACAAGGCAATGTCTAATTGCAATGAGTATTCACAACGTGTAAGGCATGGGCTATGCCTCAAGGAGTTGACCCATTTGAAAAACTTCAACTAATATTTGGAGCAATTTGTGAACAAGGGAGTGTCATGTGCACTCATCTACATAAATATTTTTTGGCATCTCTCTGTACAAGGCCTACTATTATAGATTGTGTGAGAATACAACTATACCATCCTAATTTCCCAGAATGGGATGTTAAAAATGACAGCTTTATTGAAATACAGTTCATATACTATAAACTTCACCCTTTTAAAGTCTACAATTTAGTGGTTTTTAAGCACATTTACAGAGTTGTACACCATTACCATTATATAATTTTAGAACATTTTCATCACTCCAACAGGAAACCCTGTACTCATTAGCAGCCATTTTCTATTCCCCTCTGACAAGTGCCTGAGTCCCTCATAACCACTAATCTACTTTCTGTCCCTATAGATTTACCTATTAGCAAAATTGATTTTATTTATTTATTTTTAAAGTTTTTATTTCTTTACTTTTTATTTTATTTATTTATTTTTTTCTTTCATAGTTTATTGTCAAGTTGGTTTCTATATAACAGCCAGTGCTCATCCCAACAAGTGCCCTCCTCCATGCCCATCACTCCCTTCCCCTCTCCCCCACCCCCATCAGCCTTCAGTTTGTTCTCAGTATTCAAGAGTCTCTCATGGTTTAGTTTTTATTTATTTATTTAGAGAGAGAAAGAGAGAGAGAGAGATCACTAACAGGGGAGGGGCTGAGAAGGAGAATCCCAAGCAGGCTCTGCTGTCAGCACAGAGCCAGAAGTGGGGCTTGAACTCATAAACTGCAAGATCATGACCTGAGCTGAAATCAAGAATCAGAAGCTTAACTGGCTGAACCACCCAAGCAACCTATTAATTTCATTTCTATGCAATCTATTCCATTTGCAGAATGCACAAGCTGATAATCCTGAAACTCATATGGAAATACAAAGGACTCCAAACAGCCAAAATTATCTTGAAAAAGAACAAAGTTGGAACTTTGTCAGTTTCTGCAAATAGAAAAGATTTCATGGGAATGTCATCATACAATATGTGACCTATCATGTCTGGATTCTTTCACTTAGCATAGTGTTTTCGAGATTTATCCATGTTGTAGCATATATCAATATTTCATTTCTTTTTATGGCCCCAAACACTCCATTGTGTTGGTATACCTACCACATGTTGCTGATTCATTTATCTGTTGATGGATTTTTGTATTGTTTCTATTCTTTGGCTATTATAAATAATGTTGCTATAAAACCTTCATGTACAAGTTTTTGTGCAGACATATGTTTTGATTTCTCTTAAGTACATCCCTATGAATAGAATTACTAGGTCACATGGCAACTCCATGTTTAGCTTTTTGAGGAACTGCTTTTGCAAAGGGACTGTACCATGTTACTTACCCACCAGCAATGCATGAACATCCCAATTTCTCCACATCCCCTTGTTAACACTTGTTATCTATCTTTCTGATTATGGCCATTCTAGTGTGGGGGAGGCGGTATCTCTTTGTGGTTTCAATTTGTATCTCCCCATTGCCTAATGATGTTGACATCTTTTCGTGTGCTTGTTGGCCATTCATATATCTCCTTTGGGGCAATGTCTGTTCAAGTCCTTTGCTTATTTTTAACTTGGGTTGTTTGTCTTTTTATTGTTGATTTGCAGGAGTTCATTTATTCCTTATTCTAGACTTTTATCTCATATATGATTTGCACATGTTTTATCCCATTATGTATGTTGTCTTTTCACTTTCTTGATAATATCCTTCAAGCACAAAAGATTTGAATTTTGATGAAGTCCAATTTATACATTTTTTCTTTTGTTATTCATGTTCTTGGTGTCATATCTAAGAATCTGTTGTTGCTAAATCTGAAGCCAACAAGTTACTCTTAGGTTTTCTTCTAAGAGTTTTATGGTTTTAGCTCTCTAGGTCATTGATCCATTTTTAGTTGATTTTTGTATATTGTGTGGTAGGCGACCAATTTTATTCTTTTGCATACGGATATACAGATGTCCAGGATGCTAAAGAGTCCATTCTTTCTCCAACGGATGGTCTTGGCACTCTTGTCAAAAATCAATTGGCTGTAGAGATATAGGCTTATTTCTGTTTTTAAAAAAATGTTTACTGGGGCACCTGGATGGTTCAGTTGGTTAAGTGTCCAACTTTGGCTCAGGCCATGATCTCATTACAGCTTGTGGGTTTGATCCCCACGTCGGGCTCTGTGCTGACAGCTCAGAGCCTGGAACTGCTTCAAATTCTGTGTCCCCCTCTCTCTTTGCCCCCCACAAAAAATAAATAAATGTGAAAAATATTAAAGAGAAAGAGTGCATGAGCAGGGGAGAGGCAGAGAGAGAAAGAGCAGGACAGAGGATCTGAAGTGGGCTTTACTCTGAGAGCAGAGAATCCGATATGGGGCTTGAACTCACAAGCCATGAGATCATGACCAAACTCATGAGCTGTGAGGTCATGACCTGAGCTGAAGTTGGATGCTTAACTGACTGAGCCATGCAGGTACCCCTCACTTTTAAAAAATTATATGATCTAAAGCACGACAAGTGGAAGCATAATTTAACACAGCTTTAAGATTCTTTCAGTTTTTTAAATGATGCCTTGTAGTTTTCATTGTATAATTCTTACACTTAAATTAATTCTTAAGTATTTTATTCTTTTTGATGCTATTATAAATGGATTTTTTAAAATTTCATATTTGTATTTTTCATAGTATAGAGAAGTACGTTTGATTTTTTTCATATTGATCTTCTATTCTGCAAACTTGCTGACTCATTTATTATTTCAATAAAATTTTTAAATGATTATTTGGTATTTTTACATACAAGATTATGTCACTTGTGAATAGAGACAGGTTTACTTCCTTCACAGTCTGGATGCCTTTATTTCTTTTTCTTGATTAATCTCTCTGGCTGGAACCTCCAGTACAATGACTAGACATGATTAGAACAGACATTGTCTGTTCTTGGTCATGATCATAGGGGAAAATATTTAGTCTTTCTTCATTAAGTATGATGTTAGCTATGTGATTTTAGAAAATAGCCTTCATTAGATTGATGAGGACATTCCCTTTTATTCCTAGTTTTTTGGTGCTGTTGTTGGATGGAGTGTTCTATCAATGTTTGTTAAGTCTAGTTGGTTTATAGTGTTTTTCAAGTCTTTTATTTCTTTTGTGATCTTCTGCTTAATTGTTCTATCCATTATTGAAAATGGGTTATTGAAATCTATAATTATTATTACTGAATTATGTATTTCCTCAATTCTGTAAATGTTTGCTTGATGTATTTTGGGGAGCTCTTATTAGATGTATATATGTTTATAATTGTTATGTCTCTCTGATAGGTTGATCCTTTTATCATCATAAAATCTTTGTCTTGAAGTCAATTTTATCTGACGTTAATATAGGATTCCAACTCTTTTGGTTACTGTTTGCATGGTATATATTTTCCATCTTTTTAACTTTTAACCTATTCATCTGTTTGAATTTAAAGTATATGTCATGTAGACATAGAATTGGATCATTTAAAAACTCTATTCTGCCTGAGGTGCCTTGGTGGCTTAGTTGGTTAAGCATCTGACTTTGGCTCAGATCATGATCTCAGGGTTCATGAGTTCAAGTCCTGCATTGGGCTCTCTGCTGTCAGTGCAAAGCTCACTTAGGCTCTTCTGTCTCCTTCTCTCTCTGCCCCTCTCCTATGTTCTCTCTCTCTCTCAAAAATAAACATTAAAAAAATCTATTCTGCCCAATATTTGCATTTTGATTGGAACATTTAATCCATTTGCACTTAATATAATTACTGATATGATAGGATTTATGTCTATCATTTTATTATTTGTCTTTTACATGTCTTACATTCTTTTTGTTCTTCTATTTCTCCCTTCCTGTCTTCTTTTGCATTAAGTAATATCATTTAAATTCTCTTAATCTTGTTTCAATACCATATTTTTTGTTATTTTTTTAGAAGTTGCCCTGGGGATTACAATTAACTTCTTAATATAAGACAATCTAGTTAGGATTAGTAACTAATTCAATTTCTGTAGTGCATAAAACTTTGCTGATAGACTGTATTAATAATATTCTTTTCAAGAAAGGTGAATTGTTAAAAATGATTTATTTTTATACCTCTTTAGGACTTCTTATATAATTCTATATCAGGTTATGTGTTTCTTGCTTCAAAGAAGTTTTAATTTAGTTGAGGAAAAAATGCAGACATATGCGAACAGTCAGATGGCAGTGAAATATTTAAATGCTAATTCAAGGCAATAACAGACATGAGAAATACATGTATAGATAGGAAATATGTAGTGGTTTAATGATAGAATGTTTCATAAAATCAGAGTTGGTGTGAGACCCATGGCCCAAATTGATCAGAGAAGACTTCATGGAGTTGGAATTTAACCTAGTATTTGTGGACACATATAAACTCATTGAGATGCAGGGACAATGAATGGGAGCCCACTCACTAAGCTGCCTTCTGTCTTTTCAGTGAAATGGGGTGAGACCGTCTGTTCACTACTATATCCATAGCCCCTAGGACATTGCCTGACAGATTGTAGATGCTTGGTAAATATTTATCAGATGACCTAATGAGCAAATTTGGTTGAATAAATAGGTTTAGGCTAAAATTCGGACCTTGGGAAGAAAGAAGGTACATTGTGGAATGTCAACTTCAGATTACTTGCTTGATTATCAATGAGGAGGGGATAGCCCCATTAATCCATCTGAGTAACAATTGGCTCGTGTAAGGGGTGTCCACTTGCTGGTATCAACCACTGCCATTATTCCTATTAGTTTTCAAGAACCAAAGAATACCCTAGGGTTTTCACCTACAGTTAACTGTATACATTTATACTCTTTTCTGGAAGTTCGGAAGACATAGGATATAAGGCCACCAAGTGTGCTTGCGTGTTTCAGTGATGGAAGAATGGGGAGACAAAGGTTCTGCATGTATTGAGAGGAGAGAGAATAGGAAATGCTTGGAAACCTTGCTTCAAAACATCTAAAACATCTTTATTATTATTTTCCTTTCTTAAATTTCCTCTCTAGTCCTTCACTCTCCAGGGCAGAGTTAAGAAAATCATCAGAAAATGTCAATAGTTTCAGTCAATATCAGCAAAAATAAATGAATAGAATTTGTTTTTAAGAGTTTAAACATGTTTCTGTTAACTCTTTAATGTGATGTTTGTTAAAGGCTCTGTAAATCTTTGGTTAAGTTTTAAGAAACTTGCACGGTCCATTTCTTGGTTTTTGGCGAGAGGAATCCAGCTAAAAGGCTGAGTTGTGAAGTTAAACTCATATTTAACTGCAGGGGCATAGCCAGTAGAGGGGGCATCATACCTACCTTTCCACTTCTGGGATGGAAAATAAGTGCACAGACAGGATACGGCTCAAATAGTCCAGATAACCAAGACTTCATTTTATCTAGAGAAAAAGAAGCCTGGGACTATAATTTTGGTTTTTGGCAATCATAACTTTATGTTAAGGAATTAGAGTTCTAGAATTGCTTTATTACCATTGGCAAATGTTGATGAGGGTGCTGCATAAAGAATGTTCTTCTGTTTCGTTTCCCAGGCAAAAAGTCGTTCGAGATGTTTTTGGTACCAACTCCACAAAAAACTGGCTTGAATAAACTCATCAACTGGATTAGATTCTGGGTATCCAGGGTGGCTTGCGCAATGGGCTGAGCATTTTTTCTAATCCTTGGAACCTTTGATGTGGCTGCAGAGGGGGAGCTAGGATGCATTCTCCCTCCCTGATTCATCGGCTCGCATTCCAGGAGTCTCCAGTGTCTGTCCCTCACTATCTCCACAGCTGACTTAGCAGAGATAGAATCCATTCTGTTCTCTCCTACCTGACCAGACTCACTCCTACAGCGTGATTCTTCTTTAGCAATGGGGGGCAGTGGGCAGCACTCCTCCTCGCCACCCCACCCCCTTCTGCTACTGTTGTTTTTGTGGGACATTTTGCTCATCCTCTCTTCATTGGATTCTCCTTGTGTTTGCAGTTAACCATTCAGATAGGCTTAAGTGGGAGTGGGCTTCTTTGCCTTTGATTACTTTTTGGCATTGAAGTGAATGCTTCAGCAATATTATCAGTCCATTTTGTTTAGCATTTCTTTTGGATACAATTCCTTTGACAACCACTTCTGGTCTAGTGATATCTCTTGTATTTCTTGAGTAGGTGTTTAAATCTCTCCCTTTCATTTAGCCTTTTTTTTTTTGTTTTTTTTTTTTATGTTTTCTTCCCATCTAGAATGTGAATTAACACCCATGGGTGAAAACAAGCTCTTTTGACCTAGGATCACGGTCTTCTATGTAAGAGTTAAGGACTTTTTCATTTGGCTAAAGTGTTTTTGAGAAAAAAAAATTATAGAAATTCAGTATAAATCAGTAATTCTGCCTTCCACTTTTTGAAACAAACAGAAAGAGCTTTGTGTTATTTGGGATTCAATTTATTTCCTCCTTTCCTCTGATAGGTTTTAGTCAATGTTCAATTCCAATAATATGTTAATACTTTTAGGGTCAATCTGGGTTAAACAGTAAATAAGCTCTGTTTTGTTCTTGTTCTCGTTGACTCTTTTTACTGCCTCCTTTAGGCTATTGCTGCTTTGTTTTTTCTAATAGGCCAGAATCTGCCCTACGTTTGCTACATGTCAGAAATACCTTGCTACATGTCAGAAATACCTGGAGGGCGAATTCTCGTCCAATGCTCAGGTAATCACTAATCACATGACCTACCTTGTGAGATAGACAAACTGTTGGCCATTCTTAAAAGAAAGTTACAGAAACAAAATCATTTCCAATGTCTTTGACCCCAGTATTCAGAAAATATCTTAAATATAAGAAATTGGGAAAGGCAGCTTTGTCCTTTAAAATGAACTAAGCGGGTGCCTGGGTGGCTCAGTTGGTTAAGTGGCTGACTCTTGACTTCAGCTCAGGTCGTGATCTCTGGGTTCAAGATCATGCCTTGATCTGCACTGACAGTGCGTAGCCTGCTTGGGATTCTCTCTCTCTCCCGCTCTTTATGGCCCTCCCCCACTCATGCTTTGTCTTTCTCTCTCTCTTTCTCAAAATAAATAAATAAACTTTAATATTTTTTTTTATTTCTAGGAGAGAGAGAGAGAGAGACAGTGTGAGCAGGGGAGGGTCAGAGAGAGAGGGAGTCACAGACTGAAACAGGCTCCAGGCCCCGAGCTGGCAGTCAGCACAGAGCCTGACGCGGGGCCCGAACCCACGAACCGCGAGATCATGACCTAAGGGAAAGTCGGACGCTTAACCGACTAAGCCACCCAGGCGCCCCTAAACTTTAAAAAATAAATAGAAAAGACAAAGCTTTTGCATCTGCCTTACTCTTGTTTTGTAATTGGTTTAGAGGTAAGAAAGGAACTGGCACTTCTGAAATCCCTGATGCCAAGATGAGATGAGAAAGGTTGAGTTTTGAGGGTTTGGAGCAGTAGAGTAGGTTTGGTGTTTGGTTGTTTTTGGAGAAAGGGAGGAAGCCAGAGGATAAGGCTATTGTGGTTAGAGAGTGGAAAAACGGATAGAACTCAGAATGCAGGACCAGAGTTTGTGAGGATTCCAGGTATGGCTTACGTCAACTGGAAATGGAGACAGAAATCTAAGGGGATATGCACAGCGAGGCTCAAAAGCAAGGTTACCATGTGTGAAGAGTCATTATTTTTGACCTGGGAATTTCAGTGAAAGAAGTGCAATTCATCATTTACTCTCAGGAAGAGAAATCTTACTGCTTTAGTGACCATTTTGTCAGATGTTTCTATAGCTACTTTAGCTTTTGTTTTGTTGGTATATACTTAGTATATATTTTCCCATCTTTTTATGTTGTAATTTTGTAAACTTTATTTATTTATTTTGAGAGAGAGACAGCATGCACACACAAGTGGGAGGCAGGTATAGTGAGAGAGGGAGAAAGAATCCTAAGTAGGCTCTGTGATATCAGCACGAAGCGGGATGTGGGGCTCCATCTCAGAAATGGTGAGATCATAACCTGAGCAGAAATCAAGAGTCGGATAGTTAACCAACTGAGCACCCAGGTGCCCCTATAAGTTTTTTGTTTTGGTTTTAGGTTCTTCACTTACAAAGTGCATACCTTGGCTTCTGCTTCTTTTTTTAATTGAATTTTGCTTTCATTGATTTTGCTTAGTCCATGTAGCTTTATTATAGACTTTCTTTCTGTCTCATTTTGTCCTTTCCTTGTTAAAAAAAAAAAAAATCCTCTTCTTTCTTGATATCCTTTGGATTTAGTTTTGGTTTACTTGTCTTTAAATTTTTGCTAGTTCTATTATTGTTTGGAGGTGTGTTTTATCCCTATCTTTAAGTCACTTACTGAAGCTAATTTAACATATTTGCCAAAGATTAAGACAATCAACTTGTGTATTCTCTCATAAAATAGAAGGAACTTGAGAAGCTTAAACTCTGTTCCTTCCTTTCCCCTGGTATACAATTGCAGTTGTATTTTATCCCTAGAATGTTCTTTGCCACAAACTAGGTTACTATTGTTTTACACAACGAATTTGTTTAGATTTACTTGCCTATTTATTTACTACTCCAGGATCTTTGCTCACCATTTTTATTCAGATCAAATCCTTTCCATCTTAGATAATCTTCTTGCCTGAAGTACGGCCCTTGCAATATTTTAGGTTAATCTAAAAATCCTCTTATCCCCTGGGCAGCTCAGTCAGTTAAGCATCTGACTTCGGCTCAGGTCATGATCTCACGATGTGTGGGTTCAAGCCCTGCATCGGGTTCTGTGCTGGCAGCTCAGAGCCAAGAGCCTGCTTCAGATTCTGTCTGTCTGTCTGTCTCTCTCTCTGCCCCTCCCCCGCTCATGTTCTGTCTCTCTCTGTCTCAAAAATAAATAAAAACTTCAAAAAAATAAAAATCCCTTAGCTGCATTTCTTTCTTGAAAAGTGGCCTTCCAATATTTCATTATTAAGATTTGCAAATGTATTGCAAAGTTGAAAGTATTTTTTTCAAATGACACTTTATATTGAAATAAGACACTTATTAAATATTATTATTTTATTTCAAGTCTGATTTTGGTTCCAGAGAAGGCAGTGTTGTCTTAAAGGTTTGGATAAGGTTTTCTTTTTCTCTTATTCCAGGAAGATCACTTAACAATAAATACTTGAGGTTTTTTAAGCGATGTAAAGCAATGATGCCTTTGCCTGTGATATTCCCACATGAAATTGTTTCCATTTCCAACATGCTTTTTTGTAAATTTTCAAGTTTACTAAGTCTCTCCAAGCAGTCGCCCTTGATATATGACGTTTGCATAGCCTCATTTTTCCAACATGCTGTAAGCCCTCATGTGATCAAATCCCATGCTGGTGATACAAGAGCTGGTGGTGTCAATTGCCTGAATTTTATGGACAAAGGTCCAATTCTAGACAAATGCCTATATTTGTCTAGAGGGCCTGTCGGAGGTTATTTATTTAGAACACCAGTGGGGGAGGGGCAGAGAGAGAGAGAGAGAGAGAGAATCTTAAGCAGGCTCTATCCTCTGCGCTAAGCTAGACGCAGAGCTCCATCCCATCATGGGTGAGACAGTGACCTGAGCCAAAATCAAGCTCAACCAACTGAGGCATCCAGACACCTCGACCATCCACTTTATTAAACATTGCATTCAACCAGCCCCGGGAATAGCTGCAGTCACATGACTGTGGGAGTTTCTTTAAACTACACAACTGCAGGAAATTTTTCCAAACAGCCTGATCCGATGTGGGCAGTGCCTTCTGGGGGGCCTGGTGGGGGGGTGGTCTCTCTGGGGGTTTTTCAGTGGCAATCAGCAGGCCCGGAAGGCCCTTGCCTCTCTGCCAAGGTGGCTGCAGAGTCAGCACCTGCCCCCTGCACTACTACTTCTCTTGGTGGTGCCTCTTGCTGGACAGATGTCCTTGCTCTACTTGCTGTCCCCTGGTGGGAAAGAAGGTCTGGGTCCTGTGCAGCCTGGCTCCAACCTCAGGTCTCAGGAGTGCCTGCAGTATTCATCCTTGTGTTTGTGTGCCAGAGGAAAAGAATAAGGAAGACAGTGTTGAGTAGAGGTCAAGTACACTTCTCCCAAAGCTGAAAGAATTTTCTAGTCTGCACACATATACTCATCACCTGCATTGTACCATTGCTTGAAAAGAATATTTGCCAGAGTTAGTGTTCCAGCTTGCTGGTTATTTTTTTCTGTCTTTCAGTGCCTTCTCTTTGGCTCTCCAGTGGATCAATATCAAGATGTCAGCTATCAGTCTTATTGCTGTTTCTCTGTAGATCATCTATCTTCTCTCTCTGGCTATTTTTAAAAATTCTTTTCATCTCTGACTTTCATTCACTATGATGTATCTGATATATCTTTGTTGAGGTTTCAAGTGTTATGATCTAAGGACTGGTATCTTTTAGCAATTCTGAAAAACCTTACCCATTATCTCTTTACATATCATGCCATCTTTATTCTCTGTAATGATTCCTTCCGATGACTACTTTAAACTAACTTCTCCACTGTTATGAGTCTTTAGACTATCTAAGCACAAAGAATTGGTTCTGCAAACCCTAGAGAGGACCTCTGAGTGGGTATGAATCCTCAGAGGAGACTTCTCCTTCTTTTCCTTCCCCAGAGCATGGAGGATGAGGTGGGATAGGCAGATTTATCTGAGATCCTCGAACTGTGTGGAATCTGGTTCTCTTACACTCTCTCAGGGCAGGCCTGTGGGGCCTAAGCTTTATGCTGGGATCTTCTGGCACATTCTTCCCGCTGGCAGGCCCTGGGCTCTACTGCTTATCTCTCCCACAAGACACTGGCAACTCAACCCTAGGAATTCACAGGAAACACCAGGTAATGCCAGATTTGGCATTTCCCTCCCCCTCAAAATGGTTGGCAAGTTAAGTAACACATGCATGGAGATTCTGGGTGAATTTGGTTGAATAAAATGAGCAAAACAACGGGAGCCATTTCAAGGCCATGATCATCAGAAAATTAAACCCAGAGACAGCCTTTTCCAATCAAATGCTGAACTTTATGAGGACATAAGATTCATGAGTGTACCTCATAGTTACTTGACCCTCTCTATTGATGAGAAAAACCACAAACTTTTAGAAATGACCATTAGTTCACATGTCCTAGTCTGGATATGACGTACCATCATCCATACCACAAAATGGCATGCCAAAATACCAGGTTAATTTGAAACTTTTATTTCTGTTAGAGGTAAGCTATTTAAACATATGGAAACCTTTTTGTATCACATTGACTTTTTGGAGGGTCCAGATGTAATCTTAGGACTTTTTTCATGCTAATTGTTAGAATTGTGTTTATATTGGCTTAAAGTGTGCATGGCATTTATAGCAGAAATTGATATCAGAAATTGTGAGGTCTTATCATCACCAATACTTAATAGTTTATGTAAATATGTCAGGATGTGAATTAAATATCACTTGCCACTTGACTACATTTCTTTGGCTAGCTTGTGCCAACTATGTTTTGACCGTATCTAAAAAATTATGTCGTAATTTGTTCTTCTGGAATATTGTGTGTATACTTTGGCAGTTAATGAAAAGAGATATGCCTCATGAAGATTTAAGTATATGTACCCTTATGTCATTTTAACATATGACTCAACAGAGACGCGCATGCCTGAAGAACTGTCAGTGAATCTATGCTGTTTACATTTGGAGAATAAAGCAAATGATGAAAAAGTGAGTACATTGCTGGGCTGCTATTTATACTTCCTAAATCATGGAACTGTGCTGGATTTTCAGTTACATTTCTCATGGAACAAGCCAATAATTATGAAATCATTATTTTCATAACCATTATTAATTGGCCACATGTGCACTTTGGCAGTAACATCTTACTAAGCTTCGTACATTTAAAATGAAATAATGCCATGGGGTGTCACCTCTATAATTATGTTCAGTAAAAATGAGAAACAAATATGTGAAAAAATACATGGAGCCCACTGGACACAGGGGATCCCTCAAAACATGAACAAATCTCTTAACTATCTAATTTATTATCAGAGAACCACTTAGGACATTGGGTAATATGACTAAGTAATTTGAATCCTGCATATTATTTTAGATTTTAGTGTAATTTCTTACATACAAGTCATGTGCTTTCAAGATTTATTTTGAAATAGATGTATTCTACCCTCTGGAGTATAATTTAAGCTCCAAGAAGATAGGGACTTTTTTCCTTCAACATTAATTTCTAGTTTGGGACACAATAGTTAGTTACCAAAAATTTTTTTTGATGATCAAGTTAATACTTAGGAACTATCTAATGGTGGAAAATATTCTAGTAAAACACCAAAGAAATCAAATGTGGTCTGAATTTCGGTCAATATGTCCTCAAAACTATTTATCCAGGCTTAAGTGAAATAGAGATTTAAAGCAAGTATATTTTCCTGGTGTATTGTTCCTCTAATCGTTAAATAATGACCCTCTTAATCTGTTAATAATGATTTAAAAATTTGTTTTGGTCTTAAAGTCTCTTTGTCTGATATTGCTATACAGCTTCTTCCTGCTCTTCCATTACCCTCATTCTTCGCTTTCATCTTCTTTTTCCTTCTCTTCCCCCCTCCCCCATCCCCTCCTCCCCTTCCAAATCTCCCCTTCCACCTCTTTTCCCCTCTCCCCTTCCCTCCTTCTTAGTATTTGCTTGCTACATACTGTTTCATTCTTGTCATTAGTTTACTTTTGATCTTTTTGAACCCTTATAGATTCATTTTATAGAAAACAGCATATAGTTTGATATTATGCATCTGCCCTTTGAAATCCGATCTGAAGGATCTGCCATTAAACAGGCACATTTGTTGCCTTTTTTAGCCACTTTGATTATCAGTTCTTTGGGCTTTTTAAAAAATGTTTATTTCTTTTGTGTGTGGGAAAGAGAATGTGAGTGGGGAAGAACAGAGAAAGAGAATCCTAGGCAGTCTCCACACTCAGCACAGAGGGAGTCTAACTCAGGGCTCGATCGCATGACCCATGACAGTGAGATCATCACTTGAGCTAAAAAATGAAAGTCTGATGCTTAATCGACTTAAGCCAGCCAGGCATCCCATCATTGGGCTTAGTTTATCATCTTATTCCATGTTTCTATTTATCACACCTTTATTTCCCCTTCTAGTTTCTTCTTTCCTAACTTCTCTTGGAAAAACTGAGTTTTCTTTATTCCCAGCCCCCACTCCAGCCACTGATTCAGAAGTTTTGTATTTTATTTCTGGTCTTTTAGTCATCAACCTCAAAATTTTAACATCAACTCATGACTTAATAGGATTTCATTTTAATTAATAGCTCTATCCTCATACCCCTACATATATATTAACTCTTTCCTCCCATTCCAAAAATTCTAGTGGTTATTTTATCGTTCTTAAAATAGTATTCTTATTTACTAGTCAAGGTTTATTGAGATTTATAAGTAAATGCTCATCATTGCTCCCTATATCTGATATTCACTTTTCTTCTTCCTAAATCACATACATCTTTCAGTTTTACTTTGAATCATGAATTTTTTTTGTGGGTCAAAAATGGCCAGATAGGAAGTAGTTCACATGGTTCACCCTAATAGTCATTTCAGGGAAGAATTGTGGGTAGTAAATATTTTCTATCAGTTTACCTAAAAATGTTTTCATTTTGCCATCACCACTTTATCTACACTCTACACCAATGGTTATTTTCCCCCATTGCTTAAAGATATTTCACTGCCTTCTGGAATCATTTGATGAGATGATGAGAAGTTGGCTGTCAGTCTAACTGCCATTTATTTATGGATAATTTGCCTTTAGTTTCTCATTCCTTTGTCATTGAAGTTTTGAAGTTTTTCTATAACATGTCTGAATGAGGATATTTTCTTTTTTTTTTCTTTTTTTTTCTTTTTTACAAATAGTTTATTGTCAAATTAGTTTCCACATAACACTCAGTGCTCATCCCCACAAGTATCCTCCTCCATGCCCATCCCCCCCTCCCCCCCACATCCATCAGTCCTCAGTTTTTGTCAGCATTCAAGAGTCTCTCATGGTTTGCCTCTCTCTCTTTCCCCCACCATTTCCCCCCTTCTTCTCCCCCACGGTCCTCCGTCAAGTTCCTCCTAATCCTCCTATACGTGCAAACATATGATATTTGTCCTTCTGTGCCTGACTTATTTCGCTCAGCATAACACCCTCAAGGTCCATCCATGTTGCTACACATGGCCAGATTTCATTGTTTCTCATTGCCATGTAGTATTCCATGGTATATATAAACCACATCTTCTTGATCCATTCATCTGTTGATGGACACTTAGGCTGAATGAGGATATTTTCATTTGTTTGTAACTTCAATGACTTTGTTCTTTTCTAAGAGTTCTCACTGGCTTCTTTCCAAAGTGGTCTGTTCTTTTTTATTGTCTCTTGTCTTTACCTTATGGTTTTTGTTCCTTTGTTATCTCTTTATTAATTTTAAATAAACTTGTTTGTAGTCTCTTTCACACTGTATCTAATCCCTATTTTTGGAGTGTCAATTTTCCTGTTGATTGCATTTTCTGAATCTCCCTTACATTGTCTTGATTTCTCATTGAATTTAAAATGATGTTCAGGGGTACCTGGGTGGGTGGCTCAGTCATTTAAGTATCTGACTACTGATTTCAGCTCAGGTCATGATCCCAGGGTTGAGGGATTGAGCTCTGAGTAGGGCTCACAGTGAATGTGAAGCCTGCTTAAGATTCTCTCTCTCTCTGCCCCTCTCCTCTGCTGCTTCACTCTTTCTCTCTTCATAATAAAAATAAATCTAAAAAAAAGGTAATTAAAACAAATGAGTGTCAGCTACGGTGACTCCTCCACCCTCACCTCTTCTCCCCGGAGAGTTTCTTTTCTTCTTTTTTTTTTTAATGTTTATTTATTTATTTTGAGAGAGAGAGAGAGAGCATACACTTGAGTGTGAGTTGGAGAAAGAGGGAGAGAGAATCCCAAGTAAGCCCCAGGCTCATTGCAGACTCCAACTTGGGGCTCCATCTCACGACTGTGGGATAATGTCCTTGAGATTGTGACTGGGAGATCAAGACCTGAGTGGATGTCAAGAGTCTGATGTTTAACTAACTGACTACCCAAGCACTCCTCTTTCACTGTGAGAGTTTCTTAAGCCCCTGTTTTTAAAGTATCTCCAGGGAGGGGTCTCACATTTTGTAGGATGCTAAGAGTCTTTTAGAGCCATTTTGATATCAACTTCATGGTTTGTGGTGCCTTAATGGTGTGGGTGTTACACATTTAAACCCTACACTTATATAAAATGGGTACCTGGAGTTGTGATTTCTCATAGGTGATTTATGTTTAACCCAAGGTCCTGAAGATGTGGCAAGACTTCTAACTGCTTTCATAGTCAGTGGGAGGAGTTATTTCAGTTTTTTCATGGAGGAAGTAGTATTTCAAGACTCTGTGATTCACAGGGAGGTATCCAACCACAGCCCTCCCTCTACCCCACTTCCACCCTGCAGACATTCTCTCCCTTGTCCTCGAAGAGGCATTAGATGGGGTGCTTGGCTGGCTCAGTCAGTGGAGTGTGCAACTCTTGATCTCAGGGTTGTAAGTT
Source organism: Crocuta crocuta (assembly GCF_008692635.1). Taxonomy (NCBI): domain Eukaryota; kingdom Metazoa; phylum Chordata; class Mammalia; order Carnivora; family Hyaenidae; genus Crocuta; species Crocuta crocuta. Next base: position 3,878,181 of record NW_027551560.1, read on the forward strand.
CAGGCCCTGTGTTGGGTGCACAAGTTACTTAGAATTAAAAAATCTTAAAACAAAACAAAGCAGAATCATTTGGACTTAGCCCTGAACCTCTAGGGTCTGTGATTGAGCTTGGACCTGCTGTTGGGTCACCTCTCTGCCCTGGCTTTGATTTCTCTGTTTATCTTGCATGTAAAGATTTTCTTTTTTTTTTTAAGCATGGTTATATGTTAATTTTGTTGTTATTTTTGCTACATTTTCTCATAATTCTATTTTTTTAATGTTTATACTAAGAAGGTAATTCCTCCAGGATAACATAAAAATTCATATTCTTGAAAGTCCTATCTGCCTTGGAGATTATTTTTGGCATTCATTTCATTCTGGCCCCTTTCTTGGGTTGTCTTTGTGTTTCTTTGTTGTCCTTAAGTCTTGGCATTTTTTATTGCTTCCAGTTGAAGCTCTGACATTTTGAGTATATGTTTCTAAATAAACTGTATTATCTTAAAAATTTAATATGATGTTAATATATTTCATATATATATACATACATACATATGTGTATATGTATATAACAAATTCTCTTTTATCCAGATGCCTGGTATTCCATTAAGCATATATATCCTTACAGTTATGAGAAGCCAATTAGTTGAAAATTAGCCTTGTCAAGTTGGAGGACATTCTTTAAGAAAACAGGCACAAACTTTGAAATCATAAGTTTTCTTCCCTCATCCTTATTAGGAGTGCTGGAATGAAGGTGGGTTTTTTTTCAAGTTTATTTATTTTGAGAGAGAGAGGGAGAGTGCACAAGTGGGGAAGGGGCAGAGAGAGAGAGAGAGAGAGAGAGAGAAAGAATTCACACTGTCAACACAGGGCCCAAAGCAGGGCTTAAACTCACAAACTGTGAGATTATGACCTGAGCCTAAATCAAGAGTCAGATGCTTAACTGACTGAACCACCCCAACATGCCTGAAATTAAGGTTTTTGAAAATAATGGTGTCCAAAGGCTAATGTAGAATTTTTAAGCAAGCATTCTAGAATGATCAACCTTTTTTTAAAAAAATTCCCCTTTCCTTTTTATTCTTTTCTTCCATACATATATCAAACAATAGGTAACCAAACACTCACCTTGCAGGATCATTAGGTCTTTTTTTTTTAAATAAATTTTTATTTATTTTTCTTTAATTTTTCTAACATTTTTTATTTATTTCTGAGAGAGAGAGAGACAGCGTGAGCAGGGGAGGATCAGAGAGAGAGGGAGATACAGAATCTGAAATAGGCTCCAGTCTCTGAGCTAGCCATCAGCACAGAGCCTGTTGTGGGACTCGAACCCACAAACCGTGAGGTCTTGACCTGAGCCGAAGTCGGATACTTAACCGACTGAGCCACCCAGGCACTCTAATAAGTTGTTGTGTTGTTGTTGTTTTTTTAACATTTATTCATTTCTGAGAGAGAGATAGAGTGCGAGTCGGGGAGGGGCAGAGAGAGAGGGAGACACAGAATGTGAAGCAGTCCCCAGGCTCTGAGCTGTCAGCACAGAGCCCAATGCAGGGCTCGAATCCATGAGCAGTGAGACCATGATCTGAGCCGAAGTCGGACACCCAACAAACTGAGCCACTCAGGCGCCCCAGGATCATTAGGTCTTAAAGCTGTTATTTTCTTGGATAAATACTTGCTATTTATTTATATAATGTTTTTCAGTGGATTTCTTTTAAAAGAAATGATAGATTGTGGTCAGTAAATCCTACTGTTTGTACTAAAGATATTTTATTTATTGAGCCATTTGAAGATTTACAACTTGTTTCTATTTTTATAGCCTCTTTTTTATTAATTAAAAAAACAGGTAAAGAGTATGATTCACAGCAGAGGGTGTACTGTACACACACACACACACACACACACACACACACACAGCTGTGCCATGCCATCAATGTCATTTTCATTTACTTTTTGTTTTTTCTGGCAACAGTGGACAATCCACCTTCCATTACAAATATTTTAAAAACTAGGCAGGAGAGAGCCATCCCTTAGCCACAGCCATATAATGTAATGAAGGAAACACACAGCTGCAAGAACACCATGTAATTACTTAATTTGCTTTTGACAGTTCCCATTTGCAGAGGAGAGGAAAGTATGAACCACACATGGGCAAGGATCTTATCTATGCCCAAATTTGTTTGTCAGTTGTAAATAATCACCCATTTTCTTGGGGAATGGTACAAAATATAGGGCAAGAAACCAAAGCCAACATTATCCCCTTCCTAATGTAGAAGCAGCTCAATATGTTTGCTGTCCATGGAAAGTTGAAGCAAAAACCCAGTCAGTCTCCTTAATAGATTAGCAGCCACTTTCCAGCTTGTGGTGCTAGGGTGGTAGAGTAAGTTAAGAATGCAGGCCTTAAAAACAACAACAAAAAATGTAGGACTTGCTTATCTGATAGAAGAGCTCATTTTACTGAAGAAATGGAGCCTAAGACAGGCCACTGCATTTATTCCAAACCACCTTTTATAACATTTATGTGTTGGGTGGTGTGTTATCTCTTCCTATGGTTTCTATAACTCAGCTCTGGGGGTTCAGGGTGCTCCTCAACAAGCACGTTTTAGGTAACTAATTTCAGTCTACACAGAACAAAGGTTGATAGGGCTATGGGATGTTCCCTGGATACCCCAGGCATGTCCTGAATTGTTTGGGATTGAATATTTTATGGGACCTTGTCTTGAGGTAGAATTAGGGAAAGATGAAAGCCAATGATCAGGGATGTCAGACTGTAATTTGAGCTCTTTTGGGGGGTATGAGAAATCTTCTTTTACTGCAACTGGATGCTGGTGTGTGGTGCTCCCGAATGACAAATCCAGGCAATTCTGTGAGGGGGAGATGGAAGAAACATCACAAAGTGGGGAGGAGTAGGACCAGAGGGACAGTTTGAGTTGGCTCAACATGTTGGGACTATGCTTGAACCTGGAACCTGCCTAAATGCAAGGGGGTGTATAAACTGTAGGGTGCTGAAACTTGTGAGACATCTTTCTTCTCTTTTATGCTTATGTTATCTTACTCCAGTGTTCAAGTTCAGTCTTCCAAAGAGCTTTTTAAGCTAGAGTACTTAAGGTCATAGTGGCCTTTTTCTATAGACCTATCAAAATGTTATGTGATGCCTTCCTTAGTAAGCACATTTATTTATATTTATATATATTCACTTGAATTTTGGGGGAGTGATTTTACTTGATGAATCTCAGCAGCTTAGTACATGATCGTAAGGATTTGCCTGAAGGCATTGGCAAGTTGTGGATGGGCTTACTAGAGTCTAAGTCCTATGGTCCTGAATTGATTTTTCAAGTCCTCTCTTTCAGATTAGAAATATTTTAACTCTGATTGTATACTATTTAGATCTCCTGATTTACATCGCATTGTTTAATGCTAGATTATTCCTGAATACATATGGCTGTTTTATATAAAACTGGAGCTGCTAGTTACATTCCGTAAATTTAGCTTATCAAAAACATTCCTTAAAAATGTTTTAATGTTTATTTATTTTTGAGAGAGAGAGAGAGCAAGTGGGGGAGGGGCAGAGAGAAGGAGACATAGAATATAAAGCAGGCTCCAGGCTCTGAGCTGTCAGCACAGAGCCCAGTGAGGGGCTCAAACCCATGAGATGTGAGATCATGACCTGAGCCAAAGTCAGACACTTAATGAACTGAGCTACCCAGGCACCCCTCAAAAACATCCCTTGAGGAAGAATTCAAGATAGAAAGAATTAACCAAAGATGTTTATTATAGCTTTATTTACAATAGCCAACACATGGAAATAATCTAAATGTCTAATGGGTAAGAATGATGGGATATGTATAATGGAATATTATTTAGCCATAAAAAGAAAAAATTCTGTGCAACGAAACAGGAGGACCTTGAGGAATTATGCTAAGTGAAATGACTCAGACAGAGAGAGACAAATATTATATAATCTTACTTATATGTGGAATCTTGGGGGGAAAATCCAAACCCAAATCACACTTATAGAAAAAGACATCAGTTGTGGTTACCAGAGGTAGGGGGTTAGGAGTAGAGAATTGGAGAAAGATGGTCAAAAGGTACAGACTTCCAGGTGCAAGATAAATACTGAGGTTACAATGTATAGTCTGACGACTACAGTTAACACTGCCAAATGGTATATTTGAAAATTGCTGAGAGAGTGAATGCTAAAAGTGATCCTCCCTTTTTTTGTAACTATAGGACATGATGGGTGTCAGCTATATTTTCTATGGTCATCATTGCATAATATACGTAAGCCAACTCATTGTGTTGTACACCTTAAACTTACACAGTGCTGTGTGTCAATCATACAATACAAATGGAAGAAAAAGGAATTAACCAGAGACTGGGGTGAGGGGAACCAGTAAAACAAGAAAACAATTTAGAATATTGGACCCAAATGATTGGCATTAAAGCTTGGAAGGAAAAGGAGCTCCTGGGTGGCCCAGTCAGTTAAGTGTCTGACTCGATTTTAGCTCAGGTCAATGTCTCATGGTCCATGGAATCAAGTCCTACATTGCGCTCGGCACTGACAGCACAGAACCTGCTTGGGATTCTGTCTCCCTCTCTCTCTGCCCCTTCCCTACTCACTCTCTATCTCTCAAAATAAATAAATAAACTTAAAAAAAAAAACCCCAAACTTGCAAAGAACTTATTAGCACCATCTACACTCCCTTCCTCCTTCATTTTCCATTGTTATTTTTGTTCTTCTTGTTATTTACAAAGGTAATTTATAGTCATTGTAACTATTTAAACAATATAAAGATGTATAAAGAAAATTTCATGGTATCCCACAACTCCATACGCAGTAACCATGTATTAACAGCCTAAAATAAATGTTCCTGATTCTCTGTGCCCATACAAAGACACACACACACACACACACACACACACACACACACACACACACACACTTACACCTACACAGAGGTACATGGAGGTTCTCTTTGGTTATATTTTATTATTATTTGTTTAATAACGAAAAATAATTTAAGTTTATTTATTTATTTTGAGAGAGAGAGCAAGTGGGGTAAAGGGAGAGAGAGAGTCCCAAGCAGGCTCACACTATAGGCACAGAGTCTGATGCAGGGCTCGAATTTACAAACTGCAAGATTATGACCTGAATCGAAACCAAGTGTCAGTTGCTTAACCAGCTGACCCACCCAGGTGCCCCTTTGGTTGTATCTTAAGAACTAGGATTATAATTACATATTCTGGATATACGATATTGGCATTATTTTTGGCCTATGCTCTCATTTTTCTTTGCTAAAGAAATTCAGTACATTTCTTTTTTCACTTTATACCATGCATGTTTCCCTCAGGGAGGATAGATGTAGATACAAATTTATTTCAGAAAATAAATCTGTGTAATATTTTATATTATTTAGATCTCACAACTTATTCAACCAATTGATACATATCATACAAGAAATGCATACTTGCTTTTTGTCCGAGGAGAAAAATGAGAATAGAAATATGGATTTGCCTTTAAGATTGAAAGCTGACCACTCAAAAGTAAAGTTTTTGCTAGCTGAATTTCCAAGGCTGAGAAAAATCTGAAAAACAGTTACCCTTCATCTTTGTCCTCACGCTCAAGACACATAAGAGGGAAAAGGCAAAAAGTTTTCCTAGTGCAGATAAACCTTACTTTCTTACACACAGATAGTCTATAGAACTTAGTTATTTCAAATGTGTTATGAACACTGCTTGGATAATTACATAAGTCACAAAACAGCGGCTGTTGTGAAATTAATCATGATTTAAAAATGTAATAGCTCATGTAAGTGACTCATTGGGAAGCTTATTAACCCTTTCATAAAGGTCCATTGCACTAAAAAAAATCTACTGTTGCTCATTTTACCTTGGGGGTGTTAGTTGAACAATGAATTTGGATATTTACTTATTGGAGTAGATTAAAAAGAAAAAGCAATTTATGTCTATAGACGCAAACACAATGCATCGTGTCTTTGCTTAGCCTCTCCTTCCTGAGTACACGAACCACTCCAAATAACCTGCGGTCAAAGTGGCAGCACATATATCTCTTTGTGTACAACCACTTACTCCACATGGGGGTGCGAGTTAGAGGGTGGAGCACATGCCGCTTTTCGATAGAGAGTCATCTTATGAGTTATGGCGATTCAGATTGCTCAAGTTGTCATACTGTTCTAGAAAGGGAGATTAGAGGTTATGCCATCTTAGAGCTGCCTTCATATTTTGAAGCATGCTCTAAATAAATAAGTTACTCCCACCTGGTCTTAATTTCCTCTTTTAAAAAAAATCTTTATTTATTTCGAGAGAGTGAGAGAGAGCAAGAGCATGGGAGCTAAGGGCAGAGAGAGACAGGAGAGTGAGAATCCCAAGTCGGCTCTGTGCTCAGCAAGTGTGATGTGGGGCTCAATCCCACGACCCTGAGATCATGACCTGAGCTGAAATCAAGGGTCAGATACTTAACCTACTGAACCACCTAGGCGCCCCTTAATTTGCTCTTGAAATGGGAATTTGGAAGTCATATTTGGAAGTGGTCCAATCAAAAGTCCCCTCTACTTCCTGCTCAGGTGTCTGCGCATTTTCTCAGCTTCACTGAGGGAGATGGAGGGAACTTGCAGGTCCAGAAGACAATCAGATGAACATGGTTGCAATAATGGATGTTTTTCTATTTGGAGCGCAAGGAAGAAACCACCCTTTATCATGGCTCTTGACTATGTTGTTTTGAAAGTTAGGTTTTCTATTCTTGCAATTAACAGCGGATGAAGGATAAGGAGAACCAAGTGGTGGGGCTAGGAAGAAAAAGAAAAGTGAAAAACCATCAATAACCAAGTTTAGTTTGTATTTCCTGAGTTTGAGTCCTCCTCTTGGACATCAGCCTAGTGTTCCAGAAGCTCTGCATGGAGTCCTCCATTATTCTGGCCAGTGTCCACACAGAGACTGTAAACAGCCCATCAACCCCTGGTCTGAATGAAGGAACACTTGTGTGGAATTCCAGGGGTCAATTCTTCATGAGTCCTTTGTTCCCATTGTCCACTCACCTGCTCAGATACACTTTGTCTGCATAGTAGGCTTCATTCCACCTCTGCCACCAGCAGCTGAGGGCTGGACTCTGCTTCCTCCATCCCCTGATGGTCCTGTGTTAGTTTGCATTCACTCCCAGCCCAGCCCAGCCAAATCCATGTGGTGTTTATGGTTTACGTGGTATATTTTAATTTTTATATTTTTATGTGTTCTTTAATAGGTATTACGATATGACTAGCATATCACATCAATGCTTTAAAATAGTGAGATTAAGTTTCCTTTTTTAATGTTTATTTATTCTTAGAGAGAGAGAGTGGATGAGAGAGGGGTAAGGGCAGAGAGAGAGAGAGACAGAGGATCTGAAGCAAGCTCTGTGCTGTAAGCATGGAGCATGATGTGGGACTCAAACTTAGGAATTATGAGATCATGACTTGAGCTGAAGTTGGATGTTTACCCACTGAGCCACCCAGGCTCCCCTAAAGGTTCCTTTTAATTTTATTAAAAATTTGTAATGTTTATTTTTGAGAGACAGAGAGTAAATGCAAGTAGGGGAGGGGCAGAGAGAGACACACACACACAGAATTCGAAGCAGGCTCCAGGCTCTGAGCTGTCTGCATAGAGACCATCATGGCACTCAAACTCATGAACCATGAGATCATGACCTGAGCCGTTGGATGCTTAACCAACTGAGCCACTCAGGTGCCCCAAGGTCCTTTAAAAATGTGAGTAAAAAGATCACATAATATATGATTCTTTTTTTTGTTAAGACAGTCTGGAAGAGGCAGATTTATAGGGATGGAAATCACATCTATGACTGCCGGGGGTAGACATGTCCTACAAAGGGGCACAAGGAAAAGTTTTTCAATGATATGTACATCATCATACAAGAAATGGATATCTTGATTGTGGTGGCATTTACACAAGTATGTTTATCAAAGCTTTTCTGAATTGCACACTTAAAAGAGTGAATTTTGCTCTATGTAGATTATATCTTAATAAGCTGCCAAAAATGTAAATCAAGAGAAGGACTTAATTTAAAGCAATTATCACATAAAGGTGGCATGTAGATGTGATAAAAGATGGTAAGCAAATGATCAGAAGTGGTACATACTGAATTTAACAATCATCTCAAAATTTGACTGTTATTTAGTATTGCATTAGAACATTACTTAGAATATTTTTGCCTCCTTTCGTTTTTCTGGCTTATCTGTGTATTGGACACCCTTTCAGGTTCACAGGGGCTCATCTGTCTCTTACTGTGGCCACCATTATAATTGATTTTACAGGGCTCTGAAGAGTTACACACATGTGCAACTCAACAGGCCTCACCTCTGGCAATGAAACCACTTGGCTCCACTGATGATATCCCAGACATGCTGGAGCGATACCTCTGCAGGGCAAACTCATGTCCAATGCAGGGTGGAGACTGGAGATACTTGCTTTTTCCTTGCTCCCTCATGGATGGCCTTCAGTCACATTCCACAAAATTCATGGGACAATCCTGCGGAATCCCCTGTAATCAGTGGCTAACTCCTCAAGACTCTTTGTTCTGGCTCTCTCTCCCGCCTGATTTTGCTCCGCCTTTCCCTCAGTCCTGTTCCCTAGGGTTGCACTCCCTAAAACGTTTTTGTTTTTTTTTTATTATTGTGGTAAAATACACATAACATAAAATTTACCATCCTGACCATTTTTAATTGAGATATAATTGACATATAGTAGTATATCAGTTTCAGGTGTACCATCTAATGTTTGACATTTGTGTATATGGTGAAATGATCACCACAATGAGTCTAGTCAAAACCCATCACAACACATGGTTACAAATTTTTTTATGTGATGAGAACTTTTAAGATTTCCTTTCTTAGCAACTTTCACATATGTAATACAGTAATATTAACTGTAGTCACCATGCCATACATTGTACATCCAGGACTTACCTATTTTATAATGAGAAGTTTGTATCTTTTCTCTGAGTCTATGGGTTTTTGGTTTTATTTAGATTTCACATCTAGGTGAGATCATATGGAATTTGTCTCCCCCCACCTTTTTTGAGAGAGAGAGAAAGAGAGAGAGAGAGAGAGAAAGCAGGGGAGAAGGGCAGAGGAAGAGAAAGAGAATCTCAAGGCAGCTCCACACTCAGTGCAGAACTGATGTGGGGCTCGATCCCACGACCATAAGATCATGACCTGAGTCAGAATCAAGAGCTGGACATTTAACTGACTGAAACACCCAGGTGTCCGTTGTCTTTTTATGTCTGACTTGTTTCACTTAGCATATACCTTCAATATTCATCCGTGTTGTCGCAAATGGCAGGATATCCTTTTCTATGGCTAAATAATATTCCATTGTGTATGGGTGTGTCTCTATCACATTTTAAAACATTTATAGTCTAGTGGTATTAAGTGAATTCATATTATACAACCATCACCACCATCCATCTCCAGAATGCTTCCTTTTGTACAACTGAAACCCTATACTCATTAAATAATAACTCCATTCCCTCTCCCCACCCCCTCGATAGAGTTTTTGCTCATTGACCTTTATCTAGGTTACTGCTTTCTGGATAACTCACACAGAACGTCCATTCCACATCCAGCCAGCTTTGTCTTTTGTTAAAATGAAAAGTCTCCCAGGGCATCGGGGTGGTTCAGTTGATTGTGTCCAACTTCAGCTCAGGTCATGATCTCATGGTTCATCAGTTTGTACTGATAGGTCAGAGCTTGGAGCCTGCTTTGGATTCTGTGTCTCCCTCTCTCTCTGCCCCTTCCCTGCTCATGTTCTGTTTCTCCCTCCTTCAAAAATAAATAAACATTTAAAAAAGAATTTTAATGAAGAGTCTGAAAAAACAGTCTTGATATGCTAAGATGTGAGTTATAACTTTAATTTATTTACTTTTCTTCTTTCTTGGACACAGTTTATTCTCTTGCAAAAGATCTGCCACCAGCTCTTAGATTCTATGTTCTTCTTCACTCAAATATTAGTTAAGTTCTTTTTATGGGGCAGAGGAGTAGACCGCTAAAGGTTGGTACACTGTGGCCCTCGGGCTGCATATAGGTCCACATCTTCCTCTCTTTGACCTTTTCGTTTGGCTTCCATGGCATTTTGAAAAGATTTTGTAATTGACAGACATTATCCTTGGCCTCGAGACAAGTAGCTCAGGCAATTGTGTTTCCTACTTGACCCCCTTTGCCTCTTGAGTTTGTGGTCCCTGGCTACCTTGATGGCCGTGGGGTGAAGCAGGGCTTACTCCTGAATTGTAGGGAGGGTAAGGGCCCAACATGATGTGGAAGTGCAGCTAAGGACAATGGTTGAGCCCTGTGCTTCTCAATCAGTTTCTGTTCTCCCAGCTGCACAAGGGTGTGGTTTCTCTTGCACTTCTGCATGTGATGTGTCCTTCTGAGCAGTCTATTTTACTCAGTGGTGAGACATTAACTTCTATCAGCTTCATCTTGAACACAATAAAGCTACTGTATGAGACAAATGCACATTTTTCACTGATTTTTAAGATATATGATATTTACAAATGCTGTCACAGTACCCATCTGTTTCTAGTCATGTCTCCAGTATCTTTAAGGATATGAATTTACTCCAGCATTAGTTTCCTTAAAAGAATTTGAAAAGTCCAGTGTAAGGCACTTCTTGACCTGTTTGGCCTTGCTCTTCTTTAGTAAGTGAGCTTGAACTTGGAAATTTTCGGTCTCTTCCCCCTGACTTTGAGTGTGTGTACGTGATCTTGACTTGGTGACCTGGATCTTACTTGCTGTGTTTTTGACCTTGTTCTCTCTTTTCTGATTCTCTCTTGCTTCAGGTTTTTATCTTTAAGTTTTTAACCCTGATTTGGCATCTGGATTCTGTTTGAAATCGCAGACAGAGGCACCTGGGTCCCTTCCTCATGACATTTGGATAAAATGAAGCAAAGACTAAAAATCATATAGGACTTTCAGCTCCTTGGATATAGATTCCACTTTCTTGCCTATCAGGCCTTTACTTCTGTGCTTCTTTCTCTCTATGTTTTACATGATCCCTTTGTAGCTATTTTAAATGGCTGTTTTACAGGCAACCTTTCCAGTTCAAGACATTTCAAAACGTTCCTTCCTGTTTGCAAACGAACTTTTCTTACAAGTGGGCTGCTGCCACTGTGCTGACTCTCTCTTAACAATAAGATTTCTTGTTTTCCCCACATTTTTCAAAACCTGAGAATTAAATTTCCAGGAATGCCAAACCACTGCATTTCATCTTGACTAATTTGTCACATGAGCAGGCTCCCTGCTGCCAAATCAGCATGAGTTTAAACTTTTTTTGTTGTTGTTAAAAGAAAAAGCAATATGATTCTTTGGCAGATACTCACATTACTTGCCCAGCAATCTGATAAAATCCCATCCCTCCATTCCCCAAAAGTCAATCTTAAGCTAAACTTTCAACTTTTTTTTTTTTTTTTTTTTTGGAGAGGGGTTTAAAAAAATGCATTCAATTTTGGGGAAANAATGCATTCAATTTTGGGGAACAGATCTCTCTGTAAGCAAGGAAGGCTGGGCTACATTCGTGCATTTCTCATGCTGCAGAGGGAGAAGTTCATGAATGTAAGGGAATGCTTTTCTAATGTTATCTGTGAAGGGAAAGGAATAATTATGTCTGTGTGATTCAAACCTGGGCACCATCCATGTTCCTCCAATTAGCTGTAAGAACAGTGCTTTCTATTGTGTCTTGCAGAATTCCAGGAAAATTTGCTTCTCTGATCAGTGTGAATAATAGCACAGTCCAACCAGCTTCTTGTTTTGAAGCAAAAGAGACCCACGCGAGGACAGAGATGTTAAGAGAACAGTTGCTGCAGAATTTCACTGCCGGGGGATGAAAAGGGAACCGTGATGTAACTTTTTATATTTTCCTAGGAAAAAAAAATCTGCATTATGAGGGATGATTGAATAGATACTTTTCATCCATGGGGAGATGGAGTTATAAAATGTGTTTATCTTTTCTTTCTTTCTTTGTGTAACCCTATTTTTCAGTATAGCCCGTACTTCTGAAATCACATTGGATTAAGGGTGAAATTAAGGTGAAAATAAGTCACAATGGAGGCTCTGCCTCTACAAACTCTGGAAACTCCAGATTCTCAAATTCTTCCTACATAGTGCTGGGCATCCATATGGAAACACTTCACATGTTCCTTGGGTGCTATGTGGCACCATTTCCTGCCTTTCCAGGTGTGTTCCATGTTGTTTGTTTTCTCTGATGACTCTGATACCTGCTATTTTTTTATGTTTATTTAGTTTTGAGAGAGAGAGCGCACATGAGAGAGTGAGCACACAAGTGGGAGAAGGGCAGAGAGAGTGGGGGACAGAGGGTCCAAAGTGGGCTCTGCACTGACAGCAGAGAGCCTGATGCTGGGCTTGAACTCACAAACTGCAAGATCATGACCTGAGCCAAAGTTAGGTGCTTAACTGACTGAGTCACCCAGGCACCCCAGACCCTGATACCTGGTATTGAGGCTCTAGGGTCTTGATGTCATCCTCACCTGTGAAGACACTACTGTCAATCAGGTTGCCTGCCGACAGGGTGGGGCTTGGTAAAGCTCGTGCCAACTGATCAGAATGTGGTCTTTGCTTCATCTATGTAGGCAAGGATAGACCTTGCTGTGTGTGTGTGTGTGTGTGTGTGTGTGTGTGTGTGTGTGTAGGGGATAAAAATTCTAGAGCACACTTCAGTGCCTCTTTCGTGCATTAACCCCCAAATCTATGGCTCCAGTCTAGATCTTTCTCCTGTGCTTCTGATTCTCATTTTTCCCAGTATCTCCTCCTGTAATCCCTATTTCCATCAATGGACCAACCAGTTTCTAAGCTAGACTCATCCTTATGTCCTCCCACTCTCCCACAATCAAAATCTCAATGATAAAATTAAACACAAAATCTCTGACAGTTCTAATATTAGAACTGGGACAGGAGAGGGCAGATTATGAGACCTGTATTTTTCTTTAGAAAACATATACTGGAAAATAGTATCTTATAGTTGAAACATTGAATTAATACTCTGTCTTAATAGGAGGGAAAGGTTTCCCTTACAACTTTTATGGGATGAAACCCATCAAAATTCTTTTTCTGTCATTTACTAATATATCCAGTAGTCAAGATAATGTGGCTTTAACCTGGCCATATTCAAGATGTGATAAAGGAACATATGGTCCTAAAAATAAGCACAGTTGGGGGGCACATCTGTGTGCATCTGGGGAATCTACTGCAGGTATGTATGCTATCTTCTTTAGGGCAACATGAGAAATTTAGTATGTGTAATTTTTTTAAAAACATACTATTCTCTGCACTTCAACTCAGAACAATTAAAAGCAACAGATGGCCCATTTGTGAATGTTCCTTAAGAAACCAGTCAGGATAGAATAGAAGGTGGAATCTGTGTGCTGGCAGCTGTCGAGATTGGCTGGAGGGAAGTCCCCTTGACGTCACAAGTAAGGCCTCCTAATGAGATGAACTTCACGTTATCTGTGACTGGAGGCCAAAGCTGACACAATGTGCACCATCTTGTCTGAATGTCTGGCTTAGCGTGGAACTCCATTGAGCGTTTTCTCCATTGAGGAAAGCTTTGCCTCATCACAATCTGTGAAGTAATAGTTTACTAATTGAACACTGAATTCAACTCATTAGACATGTAATACTTCAGAATACTTCTAAAGTTTTTCTGCCAATGCCAATGGTTCTCTGCAGGGATAGTTTTATGTGAGCACAGATGGCTTTATGAAGTTTTAGGTCTCTTGGGATTCACAAAGGAGGTACTCTAGAGGAAGGTAAAAAGGCACTTGAAAATGTGTAGAAGTTCTTTACTTCTAGTGCTCACATGAAAATGGAGTCATGAGTCCTAAAGCTGTATAATGTATTACAACTTGTGCTAAGGTGGAATTAGAATTACAATTTTCCAAAAGCAAACCATCATGAGAATGCAGTAAGGACTTCCCTTGTTGCAACAATATTAATTTGCAGAAATATAACGAAAGGACTAGTGCCGTTTGGTTTAATGTACAACAAGACATTAGCACAAAGCTTAGGTCAGCGGGAATGTGGAGCCAGAGGACTTCAGGTATTGATTTTCCTGTCTAATGGCTTGTGAGTTTAGACAACTGATATAAACTGTCTTCCTCACTTTTTAAAAAGAATACCTTCTTCTCCATTTATTTAGAATTTATTTGACTTCTTTTTACATTGTCTCATAGTTTTCTGGACATAGATTTGTACATATTTTGCTAGATTTATAACTAAATATTCCAATTTTGAGTGCTATTGTAAGTGATATTTTAAAAATTTTCAATTCTGGTTGTTCATTGCTGGTATAGAGGAAATCCACTGACTTTTGTATATTGACGTTGTCTTTTGCTTTTTGTTATCTCCATCCATCATTGCCAAGACGTGGGATACTGCGTTCCATGTCCATCACCTCTTCCCTCATGGTATTGGTGATCTCTTTTTTTCTTTTCATCTTTTTTGTTAAAAAATTTTTTATTGTGGTAAAAATACTAAACACGATAGGTATCCTCTTAATAAAATTTTAAGTGCACAATCAAGTATTGTAGGAAAACGTTGTACACATCTTATTCATCTTGCAACTGAAGCTTTATACCCATTGGACAGGAAAGATCTACACTTTCTTTTCAGGGGCACCTGGGTGGCTCAGTTGGCTAAGCATCCAACTTTAGCTCAGGTCATGATCTCACAGTTCATGGGTTCTAACCCCACATCAGGCTCTGTGCTGACAGCTAGCTCAGAGCCTGGAGCCTGCTTCAGATTCTGTACCTCCTTCTCTCTCTGATGCTCCCCTGCTCATGCTCTCTCTCTCTCACACACAAATAAATAAAAACATTTTTAAAAAACCCTCTTTTCTGTATCCATAAACTTTTATTGGAACAGAGCAACACCATTAATTCATGTGTTATCTACGGCTGCTTTTGCATTGCAACACAGATTTTTCCCCCAGCTTTAGTGAGATATAATGGACATATAAGAAGTTTAGGTGTACAACATGATGATTTGATACATATATATTGCAAAAATCATTGCCACAATAAGGTTAGTTATCTGTCTATCTTTATCACCTCACATAATTCCCA
Source organism: Crocuta crocuta (assembly GCF_008692635.1). Classification (NCBI taxonomy): domain Eukaryota; kingdom Metazoa; phylum Chordata; class Mammalia; order Carnivora; family Hyaenidae; genus Crocuta; species Crocuta crocuta. The sequence continues at coordinate 3,893,293 of NW_027551560.1, forward strand.
TTTTTTAGTGGTGAGAACATCTAAGACCTACTTTCTTAGTAAATTTCAAGTATATAATACAGTATTATTAGCTGTAGTTTCTATGCTATACATTAGATCCTGCAACTTTTTTGTCCCATAACTTTAAGTTTTGATTAACATTTCCCTCACCTCCAACCCTCATTCTACTCTCTGCATCTGTGAGTTTGACTGTTTTAGATTCCACACGTAACTAGGATCTAACAGTATTTGTCTTTCTCTGACTTATTCCACTTTGCACAATGCCCTCAAGGCCCATCCATGTTGTGGCAAAAGGCAGGATTTCCTTCTTTTTAATGACTGAATAATGTTGCATTTTGGTATGCCATATCTTTTTTTATGCACCCATCTGCGGATGGACATAGGTTGTCTCCAAGTCTTGGCTAGAATGCATAACACCACAATGAACATGGGGTGCAGATCTTGCTTCAAGATAGTGATTTCATTTCTTTGGATAAATACCCAGAAGTGGGATTTCTGGATCTTGTAGTGGTTCTATTTTTAATTTTTGGAGGAAACTTCATACTCTTTTCTATAGCAGTTGTAGCAGTTTACATTCCTACCAACATTGTATAAGGTGAAACTCAGTATTTCTTACCTGTGAAATAGAACAAATAATATCCATATGAATTGTTGAGGCTAGGCTTAACATAATGCTTGTGACATGCTTATGATAGCTTCCCATGCTTTCCGTGTACAGAGCAGCTATTATAATTCTCCTGATTCCTGAAAGTGAGAACAGTATGAATGGAGTTGTTTGTGGAGTGTTTGGTCCTGGAGCTAAGCACTTACTTGTTGTATTCTGAGTGTTGACATGTCATTTCTCCTGGTAGACTATGGATTCCTTAAGGGCTGATAGGGCCTTATTGGTCTCTGACACTTACTAGGCTCCTGATGCACATTGAGATCCCTTAACTTCAGAGTGGCTGAAATTTTTTTCAGTAATTATTTGAAGAAGTCTAGATGCTCGACTTTGTTTTTTCTTTTCTCCCTTCTTTAACAGAAAAGCAAGCAATGCATTATCTGTGGATGTTTGGCCTGAAAGAGAGTTTGGTAAAGCAATTAACTAGAAATCACTATTAAATGTCAGATTCACTACAAATTAGCATGAATCTAAGATTGGTATTTTATGGGAGAATTCTTATGTTATTTTTTCAAGAGTTTTCTTTGAAAATATTTTAACAATTTGCCCTAAGAATAGTTTGGATTTAGTCCACTTATTGCCCTGGGTTTTTTCCTTAGAGGTGAATGGTTTTGTTGACCAAAATTCACTAGTTCCATAACAAAGCTACAATATGAGATTGTTGAATGTGATTTTTTTTTCTTTTTACTCTAAATTGGAACCTTATGGATGTTGAACCTAGAAACATATGCTGATGTGATTTATATGTAGAAAATCTCTTTTTGTATTATTAACAAAATCACTATTGTGTTCCAATCTTTGTTCTCTGGGGATGAATCTTAGTAAATCACTTCCTGCCACTCAGATACCTCAGAGCTCAAAATGCCTGAAGGTTAACAACAGATTCATCAGAACATACAATGCAAAAATCCAAAAGGTTATGATGACAGGAAAAATGTTTCCCATTTCTCCTGAAAGGGCAGGGAGGGGACAGGAAGGAAAGGAGAGAATTTTAGAATCCGGTTCTTCTATGTCTGAAAAAAGACAGTTCAGATTAATTACTAGGGCCTTAAATAAGAAACAGGACAATGTCTTCCATGGAGAGAGTCATGTTAGCCAGCCATAAACATTTGGTACTCATCCTCAGGCTCCAGGCGCAAAGAGAAGTTTAGACAGGTCTGAAAAAAATCAGGCCAAGCATGTCTTTAAAAATGAAAATTGGAAATAAAACTCATTGTACGCACACTGTTCCTCCTCAGACCTATCAGCCCTCTCTGTATCTTGAGTCTATCATTTTAACAACCCTGGAAAGTTCAAGGTTTTGCGAGTACATGTGTATCTACTATTCTCCAACACCCCCTCCCCCCCTAACATATTTTACCAATTTAGTTTACAAAGAGATTTAGGTCTTCCCTGTTGTGCTTTATTCACCTATAACGTGGGGGATCATAAATATGTTTCCATCTCCTGGGGAACATTCTCTCACATTGCATTTTCAAGATGTGTGCTCCAGATGTGAAAGGTTAAGTTACTTTGTAAATTTCGTCAGAACAGGGATCTCTTAATGGAATACATCATGTTATTCATGCAATGCCAGGTTAGTAAAGGATGCCTTTTGTTAGGATAAACAAGATGCATCTGAGCTTTTTCTTTTTCAGGCGATTTCCATCACAGCAGCAGAGGTGATAGACTAGAGGCTGAGAGTTTGGAGGCTGTTAGAGGACGGTGTCAGAATGATTCAAATCTATTATTCTTTCCAATTCCTGAATGCTCAGGTTTTATGCGCTTGTTGCTTCCTGTGACTCTTAATTCTTGGGAGGCAGCTTACAAACACTGGCTCTGAAGCTATTGGTATGTTTCTGGGACCAGTGGCAAGTGTGGATCAGGAGCAATGAGAATTTCTTTTGAGTGAAACCCACAGTGGCTTGATCCAGGCTCTGAATTAGATGATACTGGCTTTTGTTTTTCCTTTGAGGAACTGATCCTCTTTTTACATTAGTTAGAAAATCATCCATTTTTGAAAAGGGAAACACTTTGGAGGGAAAGCAGATGGTCAGGAAAAGCATGGAGTTCCTTGTATTGATTCTACCCGTAAAGGGGGGGATTGATAGCCCCAGCCAATCAAGAGCACAATAGGAACCTTTATATTCCTTCTGCTTTTCTTTCCTTGGTCCCCGTGATTGCTTCCCAAAACTTAAATAAAGGGAATCTCAGTGGTTCTTGAGCTTGAATCTTCTCCTTAGAATACTTCAGGGGGTGAAGGGAAAAGAGATTGTTTAGAACCTTGACATTCTGCACAAGATATCTTAAAAGCCCTGAGCTATGTATTGCATTTAACACATTTTAATGGGGGAAAAATACTTTGGAATCAGATGATTTGGGCCCTTAAGTATTGGGCATGTATTTACTGAGCATTTTGTACCAATTTCTGAACTTTTCTGAACCCCAGCTTAGTGAAACAGGACTAATGATATCTTCTTCACAAGGTGGTTGTAAGAACCCACTGAAATATACTATGTTGAACCATAGGAAATTGCCAGCATTTGATTGTTTTTGACCTTTGCTTATAACTATCTTGATAGTAAACCACATAAGCAATGTTGTATAAGTTGTAAAGTACATGTAAATTTTAGTTAACATAAAGTGAAAAGATACTTTTTCTTCTGTGTGTGAGGGAGAAGTGGAACTTTCTTAGAGAACAACTGGAGAACAGCATGACAGAAGATGGGTGCAGAATTTAAAGGGAAAGGATGAGGAAGATAAAAATAAGTGACAAAATGCATTTTTATCTTTTGGGCAATATTTTTCTGCTTTAATGCTTTTTTTAAGTAACATAGTTAAAAATGAGAAATGTGTCATTAAAGCTCAGATAACAAATAGTAGATGACATGGTTCTGGGTTATTGACCAATCCTACCTCCATGTGACTTAGTGAAGGTGTGGCGAAGAAAAATGTTTTTTGGATAGTTTCTGGATTCTCTTCTTGATCAGCTCATTCTCCTATGACTCTTCTATGTAATTGTTCTGGGTCCAGTTTCTGTTATTCTTTTTTTTTTTAAGTTTATTTATTTTGAGAGAGATAGAAACAGTGGGAGTGGAGGAGGGGCAGAGAGAGAGGGAGACAGAGAATCCCAAGCAGGCTCTGTACCATCAGCGTAGAGCCTGATGTGGGGCTCGAACTCACAAAACCAGGAGATCATGACTGAAGCCGAAACCAAGAGTCGGATGCTTAACCGACAGAGCCGCACAGGCACCTCCAGTTTCTGTTATTCTTGAAAACTATTTGGTCCTCTCTCAGCCACTTGCAGCCCCATGAAGGTTCATGCTGTCACCAGTGTTGGGAGCCTGACTAGCTCAGCAGTCACCATCCCCACCCACCAAAGAGTCCCCATGCATGACACCAACCAGCAGGGTTGGTGCTCTCTGTCTCCAGAGAACTGACTAATGACACCCATTGGAGACTCAGGATTCCTCAGGGGTTGCCTTGAGATGATGGAACCAGAATACAGAGGTTAGGAAGTGGGGTGAGAGGGCAAGCCAATGCATCAGCCAAACACAGAAGGGTCTCAGGGGTCTCTCTGGAGGTTGATCACAAAGATCCAGTAACAAATGGCTTATGGAGTCCTGCCCTGCTTAGAACATCTTTATAGATCATCTTTCTGTCTCCCCACCCCTCCTTTGCAATGACTTTGCTGACTGGCAAGTCTCTTTTTTCCCTAGGAGGCTCCCTTAAAAATCTTTATTGTATTTATTATTTATTCAGCAAATGTATCTTGAACCAAGATACAGTGTATCCTTTGTGCCAAGATTAATCTAGTTGCAGTTCCTTGTGGGGTGTACTAAGAAGTTTGATGAAAGAGTTTTCATTTTTTAAGTTTATTTATTTATTTTGAAAGAGAGAGACAGATAGACAGCAAGTGGGGGAGGACATAGAGAGACAGAAAGAACCTGAAGCAGGCTCCGTGCTGTCAGTGCAGAGCCTGATGTGGGGCTCGAACTCACAAACTGTGAGATCATGACCTGAGACGAGATTAAGAGTCGGATGCTTAACAGACTGAGCCACCCAGGCACCCCCTCATTTTGGTTTTTAATTAAAAAAAAATGGAGAGTGATATGATCTAGTAAAAAGAGCTTAAAAGGAGCCTTTCTGCTGTATGAGATAAGGAATGGCTGTTGGGCAGGCATGGAAGTAGGAAAAATGCCTAGGGGTTGCCCTGATGCCCATGGAGGCTGGAGCAAGGTGCAGTGTTGGTCAGGATGGGGAGGTGTGGATGGACTTAGAATACAATTTAGAGATAGAAAGGATATTGTTTGGCACTGGATTGAGTAAAGTGAAGACTGGGGAAGAGAGCATTAATAATGACTCCTAAGTTTGTGATAGGTGAACATGGGCAGTTATTTACTGAGCTGAGGAAGGTGGAAGGGGGTGGGGTCATGGGAAGATGACCAGTCTTGCAAGGTAAACAAGAATCTTTCAAACTTGTCATGTACTTGAAGGCATGTCATGAATTCACTTCTTAAAAATCCCTTTTTCAGCTAAACAACTCTACTTCACAAGATAGATTTATTTTAACATGTCCACACTGGATCATGGTTGATCATTGTGTAAAGACAGTCATTAAAAATATACTTTTTCAGGGCGCCTGAGTGGCTCAGTCGGTTGGGCGTCCGACTTCAGCTCAGGTCATTATCTCACGGTTTGTGGGTTCGGGCCCCGCGTCGGGCTCTGTGCTGACAGCTAGCTCAGAGCCTGTTTCAGATTCTGTGTCCCTCTCTCTCTGACCCTCCCCTTCTCATGCTGTCTCTCTCTCAGAAATAAATAAAACATTTTTTTAAAAAATACTTTTTCTCTTTAATTTTGTGACTTTTTGCCAATGTTTCTTCCTTATCCATTGAGGACTTCTGCTTTTGGGGTATTTGGTGGCTCAGTTTGTTAATTGTCCAACTCTTGATTTTAGCTCAGGTCATGATCTCACAGTTTGTGAGTTTGAGCTCCATGTCGGTAACAGTGTGGAGCCTGCTTGGAATTCTCTATCTCTCTCCCTCTTTCTCTGCCCCTCTCTGGCTCGCATGGGCATGCGATCTTTCTCTCTCTCAAAACAAATAATCAACTAAAAAAAAGTACTACTCTCATATTATATCTTTGGCTCATTCAATTTGAACAACATATTTTGAGGTGTCTTAGTGGCTCAATCAGTTAAGCATCGGATTCTTGGTTTCGACTCAGGCTGTGATCTCACAGTTGGTGGGATCGGTCCTGTGTCAGGCTCTGCACTGAAAACATGGAGCCTGCTTGGGATTCTCTCTATACCTCTCTCTGCCCCTCTTCAGCTTGTGGGCTCTCTCTCTCTCTCTTAAAATTAACATAAAAAACACAACATATTTTGTGTTAAACAAAATTTGTACTTGTGAACTAAACTTGATCTTTTATCACCACCAATAGTACATCTTCTACATCTTACGGTTTTATTTTTCAGCACATAGCCACTAATCATAGTTATAATTCTGTTTTTCACATTTTAAATGGGCATTTTTCTCTATTCAACAGAAAAATAGTGCAAAAATGGAGACAAAGATCTTTAGTGTAAGCATGTTGATAGAAATTTTTCTGGCAAGAGCTAAAGGAATAATTCAGGGGAAAAAATTGCTCTGGAAAATACCCAATTTCTATTCTTTAAATATTAGTTGTCAAGGAAAGTTTCATAAATCATTGGTTAATGTCTGAAGACAAATATGGAATTAGATCAAAATGTTTTCCCCCAAAATATCCCAGCTGTTCCCAACAGAACCTCAGAGTCTCACTTCCAATCAGGATCTGGGTTGAACAATAGTCATTTTAGGACAACTATTCCCCCATGCCAAGATTTTTGTGGCTGGAAAAGTCAAGAGAGAAATTTAGACCAGCTTTATTGTACTTGGTCAGTAATTTTCAGTACTTGTTCAGTAATCACATTGGAAGATAACAGCAGAAGAATTCTACTTCAGAATATCGTTAGCAAATGATCATTTGGAATTTAATCTTAGAATTTCCTCTGGACCCACTAAATTTTCATGTATTTATATTTTTCTGGTTTTCTGTGGATATCACTTGTCTGAGCCTTGTATTCTTGATAAGGATCCATTTTTTGAATCAAAAAGCAAATCAGAACTTTACTGAGGTTGAAACTTTGCTGCTGAGGCTTATATTTAAGAATGAAGATAAGTACTTGGTTGGATGTTTAGCCTTCCTTGGCTCCCCCCAGATTTCTTTCCCATTTTTAGTTGCAAAAGCAGAATGCAGTGGTTTTCGCTCATGGATTATTAATGTTTCCTTTTGACATAAGCTTGGTGTTTGGAGAATGTAGCCAAGAACTTTCCTTTTGGGCTTGAAATTTATTCTGTGATCAGTGGTTCCTATCTTGACTTTGGGATTTTGAGGTTTAAAATGAATACTGATTCACAGGAACACATGCATCCTGATGTTTATAGCAGCACTATCAACAATAGCCAAATTAGAGAAAAATCCCAAATGTCCACTGGCTGATGAATGGATAAAGCAGATGTGCTACACACACATGCGCGCGCGCGCACACACACACACACACACACACACACGTGCGCGCGCATGCGCGCGCACACACACTGGAATATTACCCAGCCATCAAAAAAAATGAACTCTTGTCATTAGCAATGATGTGGATGGAGCTAGAGTGTATTATGCTAAGTAAAACGAGTTAGTCAGAGAAAGACAAATATGATTTCACTCATATGTGGAATTTAAGAGACAAAACAAATGAACATAGAGGAAGGAGGGAAAAAGAGAGAGAGAGAGGGAAGCAAACCATAAGAGACTCTTAATGATAGAGAACAACCTGAGGGCTGATGGAGGAAGGTGAGTGGGGAATGGGCTTATGGGTGATGGATGAGTACTAAGGAGGCAACTGTTGTGATGAGCACTGAGTGTTGTATGTAAACGATGAATCACTGAATTCTACTCCTGAAACCAATATTACACTATATGTTAACTAACTAGAATTTAAATAAAGACTTAAAAATAATAAAATGAATATAGTAATTTCCTTCTTCCATGGGGTGGGGGTGGAGGGCTGTTGTGGAGCTTCATTAATTTGTAATTTGTAATATGCTTTGGAGAATAAAGGAAAACTTCATAGAAATAATAAACATTGTTATAACTACAACTTCTGTGTTTGTCAGCAAACTCGTAATATAATTGAAGCTGTTTACATGTCAAAAATAAAGTGAAGACTTGGCTGTTTCAGTTGATTTAATAAACATAGATAGTTGAAGGATGCACTTCATTTCATAAAGTGGACTTTTTTTTTCTTTTTCTGGAGGAGGAGATACTCTTGAATAGACCAGTTCCCTATTCTCATTGTACAGATGAACTGAAAGACTCTTAAAGCTTTTATTTAGTAGATGCAACTACTATCAGGGTAAACAAGTGGTTTCAGTAGGTTTATTTTTGTTTTTTAAATAAAGTAGGCACTTCTCCTGGTAACATTAAGCGTTGGTAGGGATTAAGGCTGCCAGAAAAAACACAATGAAATTTGAATTTCAGATAAACAAGGCATAATGTTTAGTGTAGGCATGTCCCATGCAGCAGTGGGGTAGAGAAATGAATTGTGGTGTCCCTACAACAGAGCAATAAGAATAGACAGCAGTGGGAATAAACAAACTGCAGCTATTGGCAGTAACAGGGATGAATTTCAGAAAACATAATATTGAAGGAATGCAAGAGTCACTGAGCACACACTGTATCTTCCTATTTATACGGAATTTAAAGAGAGACAAAACTCAACTTTGGGGGCCAGTCAGCCTTGTAGTTACTCTGGGAAAGTTGTGCCTGGGCCAGGCAGGAAGGAGCCCTAGGGGTGTTGGTCACATTCTGTTTCATGATATGAGTGCTTTGTTTTATGAAAATTGATTGAGGTATTATGGTGTATGCAATTTTCTTCATGTGTGTTATAGCTGAACACAATTTATGAGAAAAGGGAAACAGCATTCTTTAATGTACTTTAACAAATTTCTTAACTTCAGAAAGTTTCAAGAGAGACATTTGAGAAAGTGAAAAATGACAAATGTTTATATAATTGTGCATTTATTACTATAGATACCTGTTTATTCCATGAAATTAAGGTAACTATTTAAGCTTAAGCCTAAGGTGACTTTTTGTATCATTTGTTCTTAAAAACTACTTGGAATACATAAAAACTAACAATTTGCCCTTAACTCTTTGCTGATATACTAAGTGATATTTTTACTTTTTAGCGGGAACTGCATGGAACAAAGATTACCTGATTTGATCAGAAATATTTAATGGATTCTATTTTTTTAAGTTTATTTATTTATTTTGAGAGAGAGAGAGAGGGAGAGAGGGATAGAGGGAGAGAGGGAGGGAGAGAGAGAGAGAGAGAGAGAGAGAGAGAGTAAGCGGAGAGAGGCAGAGAAAGAGAGGGAGAGAGAAAATCCCAAGCAGGCTCTGCACTGTCAGCACAGAGTCCAGCTCTGGGCTCAATCTCACAAACTGTGAGATCACAAGCTGAGCTGAAATCAAGAGTCAGGTCAGATGCTCAACTGGTGGAGCCACCCGGGTGCCACTAGTGGATTCTATTTTTAAAAATTGCTTTGGTAAGAATAGTAGAAATGGATTAACTGATTAGTAACAGACAAATAACTATTTTAAAAAGGGAGAAATTTATCTGGATTTATGTAAAACTGAAAATCTACCAAATAATGACTTTTCCCTGATGAGAAGGTAAAGCAGTGCTGTGGGGTACAAATATTATCAAATGTCTCCATGAGCAATCAAGCACTGAACACCTTATCATGTGAGTATCTACTAGTGGGTGGTGGCTGTCTAACAGCATTTAAGATAAATGCAGAGAAAGGATTGGTGATTTTAAAAACTGACTTGACCAATAAAAATTTTTTAAAAACTACCAAGTAAAATATCTGTAAAATAAATACGTGACAATATGTAGGTCCAAATTGAAAGACTTCTTGCTCTAATCATTGAAAAAGTAGGTAAGCTGAATGTGGGGAAACATTTTCAGCTGAAGAATATTTTATCCTGGTAACAATATAATTACCTTAATTGATGTTTGGATTTACCAATTACAATGCATGTATATGCAAGGTGTGATATAGTAAAGTGGTTGGTTTTATTTTATTTTAATTTATTTTAAGTTTACTTATTTTGAGAGAGTGAGAGAGAAAAAGAGAGACAGAGAGAGAGAGAAGGCACACATGCATGAGAGAAGGGGAGGGGTAGAGAGAAAAGGAGAGAGAGAACCCCAAGCAGGCTCTTTTAGGTTAGTGCAGAGCCTGATGTAGGGTTCGAACTCACCATCGTGAGATCATGACCTGAGCAAAAATCAAGAGTCTGACACTCAACTGACTGAGCCACCCAGGTGCTCCTAAAGTGGTTAGTTTTAAAAATAAACAGCCTAGAGCTCATACATTCAAGTGTATGTTCACTTTGGAAGACAACAGTCATTTGGGTGTAGGTAGTTTGGTAGCCCAATGAGATGACCACTCTGATTTGTGGTGATGGGCTTGTCCACCTCTCATTGGTACATGAGAGGGTCCACTGCACCATTTTTCAGCTCTCAGGCACTTTCCAGATCCTTGATTTCATGATTCTGACTTTCCCATTGTTCCTGTATTGGAAAATGATCCTAAAAGGCACCTTTTATAAAGGATTGGAAAGTGTTCCATGATGCTCTAACTCAGATAGCTGTAGTTTCTTGGAAGAGAATGGAGTGATTAAAATCATACCTAAGCTTCAATCATACCTAGACCTGGCCATGAATCTTGGCTGAGATGTTAACCAGCTACCTTGGCAGTCAAGTTCACCTCTCTGAACCTCATTTTCTTCATCCATAAAATAGGGACAGTGATATCTTATGTTTTAACGAGATTGTGTTTAAGGAAGACGATAACAATAAAACATGAAGTTTAGTGCCTGTTAATGAGGAAGGTACTCAATACAACACAGAGTAGATGAAGAAAACCAATGAATCAATACCTTGTTTAGGTCTGAAATCCTTATACCTTCCTCTGGTTGCCAGTTTTAGCTGACCCACTCTGGGTCAAGTAGAGGCTGTATTTTACAAATTGGGGTGGGAAAATAGAACATACGTTTGCTGGTGGCAAACTCTAAACATATTTATGCAATGTAGTAACCGAACATCTTGCTTTCACTCATGTACACATGGCTGGCTGGAGGTGAACCTGTATGTCGGACCGTGCATACATTTATATGTCAATATTATCCAGAGTGAAGACAGACTATTGAAAGGTGGGGTGACTCGAATGCATCCTTGTTGTGGAATGGCAGGGGTGTGTGCAGCAGAGCTGGTGGAAGGCTTTGTGAAGGAGTTTTCATTCCTACCCTGGTGGCCAAGACACTGGCCACACTGTGCATTCCAGCTTTCTTAGACATGGAGTGCAAAACTATTGTCTAAAACCCATAGTTCCCTGGTAGTTGTGAATGAGGATGCCTTTTAAACAATGTTTTTTAAAAAGTATTTATTTATTTATTAGAGAGAGAGAGAGAGAGAGAGAATGAATGCACAGGGGAGGGGCAGAGAGAGAAGGATTGAGAATCCCAAGCAGGCTCCCCCAGGTCAGGGTGGAACTGGATTTGGGGCTCGAACTTATCAACAGTGAGATCATGACCTGAGCTGAAACCAAGAGTCAGACGCTTAACTGACTGAGCCACCCAAGTGCCCCAGAATTAAGATGCTTTTAAAACATCAGACAGTTTGGGGACCCTGGGTGGCTCAGTCAGTTAGGCATTCGACTTCAACTCAGCTCATGATCTCACAGTTTGTGAGTTTGAGCCCCACATCAGGCTCTAGGCTGGAGCCTTCGTCGGATTCTATATCTCTCTCTCTGCCCCTCTCCTGCTTGCACTCTGTCTCTCTCTGTCTCAAAAATAAATAACATTAAACTTTTTTTAAAAATCAGACAATTTAATGGACTTCATGTGCTTGTGGTTGCAGTTTTGATCTCTGCTGCTTGAGAAGACACAAAGCAGCACAAAGATATAATAAATTCAGTGACACTCTTATACATGTGTATTTTACTGGTAATAAGCATTAAAAAAAACCGAGCAGGGCATATTGTCTTCTTTGTTTGTAGATGATGCTTGGTGCACCTATGGATTTCGGGTGCCTTGCATTGACTCCAATGCCCATTCAGTAGTCTCCCTTGTTGGGAGCACAGACCTAAACTCTCTCTGGGAAGCAAGCCTGGTGGCCAGCCATGATCCATGAAGTATTTACCTGAGTGAAATCTACACTGTGCAGGGGTCCTTCTGGCTGGCTCAGGCAAACCAAGTCATCACTTACAAAATGGGACTAGTAGCTTACTCCCTGAGATTTTTGTGAGGATTAGATTAAACAACCCAAAAGCTCCTAGAAGAGTCAGGGTCAAAAATGCCTGTTTAGTAAATGTTAGTTCCCTCTAGCGGGCATAATTGTCTTTTAAAAATGTAAATGAGATCATTTCACTTTCTTACTTAAATCTCTTCAAAGGCTTCCTATTGTTGCTAAAGTAAAATTCGAAGTCATTGTCTCTGGCCTTCCTTGCTAAGTCCCACCCCCTCGGACTTCATTTCTCTGGGACCCCAGTGCTTTTCTGCTGGTGCCTAGAAGCACACCCAGCCTCTTTGGCCTTTGTTTCTCTCTCTTGGGTCAGCTGAAGAGGCAACTGCTCAGAGAGGCTGTGTCTGAAGCATGCTCTCCTGTGCACTGCTGTCCTCTGTTGGTATTGGTTTCTGTTATAGCATATATCATTATAAAAATTAATGAACTAACTACTTTTCCTGTTCATTTTCTGTGTCCATCAGGACAGGGTTCTGGCCTGCCATGCTCACTGCTGTCCAGTGTGCTCATGGGGCCTGGCACTGAGTAGGGGATTAAAGCGTATGTGTTGAGTGAACACATATGGCACACAGTAGGTGCTTCATAGTGTCAGCTAATTGTTTTCTGGAAGAAGTATCCTACCAAACAACCAGCTTTTGTTTTTAAAATGTGGTCATTTACTCCATTTACCCTGCTCACTCTTTGCTATAGAAATATAGAAATCTAACTGCACCCCACTTCCAAAGTATTCCCAATTTCTTCTTCTTCTTTTTCTTCTTCTTCTTCTTCTTCTTCTTCTGCTTCTGCTTCTGCTTCTGCTTCTGCTGCTGCTGCTGCTGCTGCTGCTGCTTCTTCTTCTTCTTCTTCTTCTTCTTCTTCTTCTTCTTTAGAGAAAGACTGAGAAGGGGAAAAAGGCAGAAGGGGAGAGAACCTTAAGCAGGCTCCATGCTCAGAGCAAAGCTCAACGTGGGCTTGATTCCACAACCCTGGGATGATGACCTGAGCTGAAATCGAGTCTGATGCTTAACCAACTGAGCCTCCCAGGTGCATCCCGCCCCTCCCCCACACCAAACTTCTTTTGGAGAGTCTGTCTTGTTGCTGTCATCATGTGATATGTTGTGTGTGTGTGTGTGTGTATGTGTTTTTGCCTAGAACAGTAACACATAGTAACACACAGTAGGCACTATATGATATTAGCTATCATCATCATCATCGCCAATATTAAACATGTGTTGGGATCATATTCTTTTCTCTTTTTTTCCAGGCTTCTTGGCATGACACCCTTTGTCTTTCTTGATGGCCATCTTTGGCTAATGGGCAGTGGGGCTTCCTCCTTTCTCTGGCTGATGTTTTTACCACTCCTCTAACCTTAAGGGAGATGCTGCTGCTCTCCTAACCACTGTATCTCAAGTGAGGAAGTTACTCGTCCTTATACTTCCTTCAAAACAGAGGCCAGGCCACAAGTTTTACCAGGTCTGTTTTTAGGCCCAGGAATAACTGACATGAGGACCAACAGTAATGTGACTCATGTAGCTCCCAGGAGTCGTTCTGCTGTGAACCCAGGGCCCCAGATTCTCCTTAGGATCTTTCCCAGCTGCCCATTTCAACTCCACCCTTGGGACATGTTTGAGGGAGACAAAAAGAGAATTAAGTTTCTTTCTCTCACTCAGGAAAACATGAAAGCCTCTGAGTCACAACTCTGACTCAACTCTATGTAACAATTGACATTTCCAAATCAAGGCTTAACTTCCTTTCTCAAAAGTGCTGTATTAGATTAGGGTGTTTTTGTTTCCTCCCCTAACAACCATTGGGAGTGTTCTTGATTTGTATTAATGTAACTAAAGGGCATATTTTGGTGTTTTTTCCCCCTAAACTAAGGTAGCAATTGCCTGGAAGGTGAATTCAATCTTCTTTGAGAAGACAGAAAACTGCTTTGAAATATAAGGTTTTCTCTTTCTCACCCTCCCTGTCTTTGCACTGCAAGCTTCAGGCACTCACTGTCTGCACATAAGGATCACCTCATATGCTCCTGTCCTTACTGCCTCCTTATTGCAGGTGTGTATCAGGCAGGATTGCCTTTGGTGTGCTGCAGTAACAAACATCTCCAAAATGTTAGTGGCCCAAACCATGAAGATTTGTTGCTCACCTACATTACATGTTCAGGCCAAGTGGCTATGATCTTGGGATTCTCTCAGAGACCCAAGATGGCTAAGCAGCTGCCATCTTGAATTGCAAGCCACTGTGTCACAGGGAATAGGGAACTCTGCATATTGCATCAATAACAAAATGTTCTGTCCCGGAAGGGACACATGTCATTTCAGCTCTCTACTCACTGACCAAAATAAGTCACACAGCCCCACCCTACCGGCTGGGAGTCCGGAAGTGCAATTCTCCCCTGAGCCTGGGAGAGCTGACTGTTTTGGTGAACAGCACCAATGTTCCTCACAATATTCTGAGTAAATATTTGGTGACCAGTTTCATTTCTTTTCCCAGAAAGAGCTCATGATCTTTTTTACTTTCACTTGAATTCTCTTTCATTTTGCTTCTTGAGGACTTAGAGAAAAAAATAAGGCCTATCATATAGTGTAAAGAATGTGTTTAGTTTTCAACCTGCTATTCTATTTAATTTTATTTTCCTTGTATTACTTCTTCCATTTCTGGGACTTTTGATGTGTTATGTCCCCTTCTAGCTTTGTCATTACTCTGAAAACTTAAGACTGGAAACACTGGGGGAAAATATTCAGCTTGGCTCCCTTTCTGGGTTCTGCCTTGTGTCACACTTTTTCTCCCCTCTGAAATATTCATGTATCAGTATCACCAGATTACTCCACATTCCTGAGAGAGCCTCATATCCTTTCCCCCGTCCTCTCCCAAACTGTCAACTCAAAATCTCTTAGACTATAAAAAGGACAATGCTGGTTACAATCAAGTATCTCTTCCAGTAAGAGAAAGTAGATTTCAGGAAAGAAGAGGCTTTGTTGCAAGATGGTTCTAGTTGATTCTTACATTTTGTCTGTTCAGATGTAATGTCTATGTTGTAGAGTTTAGTAACCATTTTGGTGATTCAAGTCAAAGGTGTAGTGATATGATTTATCTACTCAGGTATTGGAAGTTGTAGCTGCTAAAAAGAATTATACAAAACCAGCTTCTTCCAAGTGAAAAAGTTACATATATATATATAATATACACACACACACACATATATATATATATATAAAACAGAGACATTGCTTGTAATCAAACTCTTTATAAATGTTGGTGTCTATTCAGTGAACTTCAACTTTCCCATGATGAGATAGTTCACTCTGAGGTAAAACAGATAGATGTGTTTATCCAAACATGGGTATAACCTTACTTCTAACCCCTTCCCTTAGAGCCATCTACAGAGATATACACAGCTATAGAAGTGTCTTTATAATAGGAAAATGCAATGGAAAATAAACCAGACCATGCTTTGCATTGAAAGCAAATGATGTGATATATTATAGGGCAGGCAATTTTAAACACTTCTGTTAGGTCAGGCTAATTTTCTAGTCTAAGATCAGAATGCAAACATGGCTAAGCCAATGTATGTGGATTTCTATACAAAACATATGTGAATAATATTATTTTTTGGAGAGATTATGGACAGGCCCTTTTTTGTAAATATAATTATTTAGGATTATGGTTCAATTCCTGGCACTGTCTGTGAAGCTTAAAAGCTTTCCAGGGAATGGAAGTTTTTACTCTCTGTATGTCAGAGCTCCATTTGACCGAGAATAACAGGACGTGAAGCAAGCAGGGTTGGGGTTTTTTTTTTCCCCAGCCAGATGCAAGATGCTCCTGTAACAAGATCAGCAGAGACTCCTTCCCAGAAAAGAAAAAGTGATCAAAAATGAGAAAAAAAATTCAAGTGTGACAAAAAAACCGAACAGATCAAGCTTTTACAAATATAGTAGTCCACTCCTTAGCTGAGTTTCTACTTCCATGATTTCAGTTACCCACAGTCAGCTGGGGTCTGGAAGCAGATGATCCCTCTTCTCAGGTATAATCAAAAGGTCACTAGTAGCCTTATGCTACCTCACAACGCCTACATCCTTCACCTCACCTCATCCCATTGTGTAGGCATTTTATTATCATCTCACATCATCACGAGAAGAAGGGTGAGTACGGTACAATAAGATACCTGGGGAGAGAGAGACAGACCACATTCACATAACTTTTATTACAGAATATTGTTATAATTGCTCCATTTTAATTTTGGTTATTATTAATTTCTTACAGTGCCTAATTTATACATTAAACTTTATCATAAGTATGTATGTATAGGAAAAAACATAGTATGTATAAGGCTCGGTACTATTTGCAGTTTCAGGCACCTCCTGGGGGTCTTGGAATGTGTCCCCACCCCGCACCACGGATAAGAGGAGGATATCTGTAAGTCTGTCTCCATCCCACAAGGTGGCAGTAATTACATTCTTAAGTAGCTGTCTGCTCGTGAAAAGGATGAAGTCCCTGAGTGGCAAAGTATTATTTCAAGAATGTGCTGTAGGAATAGAGGCTATTGAAAACAGAGCAAACACATTTAAAGCCTGGGTGAGTGTTGTTCGTGAGACACTCCCTCTGCAGACCCCTTCCTTAGCTCTCCGGAGGGAAATGAAAGAAAAAAATAGAAGTGTAGTTTGACTTCATACCATGAGTTTCGGTACCCAGGAAATGGGACCTCAACCTGGAGACCAGCACTTGCTTTCTCTCTACTGCAATCTTGAGTTTTTCTTGAAATGAGATAATAACAAGCCATCTACTGGCTTTCAAGGCCAATTTACTACTGAATGGTGAATCAGACAAAAACAAGTTCAGACCAAAAGTATCCTACTTTGAGCAAGATGTCATAGAATGACCCAATGACACTAACATTAGCTTGTTTAGACTTTTTTTTTTTTACCTAGAAAGACAAATTCATCTGTAACTCAGAAGCAGCATATTGCAATAGTTAAATTACAACTTCTTCATCACTGTGTTTTCTGATTCCACTAGAACTGGAAAAAGAACATGCCAGATTTAGGTTAGATATGGTAAGTTTCTAAACATGGGAATTGAAGGCCCTTTTCTGCAGGTCTAGGTGAATTGGATGATTTAGTATGAATTATTCAAGGCCCTGCTAATCCTAATCTGAATCCACATCTCTCCCCTGAAGGGGAGAATCAGGCACTTGCAAGTGTTGGACCACTTGCACAAAGGCAACAAATGTTTGTTGAGCAGCCACCTTGAATTTTGGCCCTGAAACTCAAGAATGAGAAAAGCACAAAGTCTGCCCTCAAGGAAGGGTGGAAAGTCTTATCTTCTTCATCTCTTCACAAAAATTGGTTAGTAACTTTGTTTATGACTTTTGTTTCCATATAACTTGGGAGTACATTTGAGGAAGGATTGATCTGAAGTTTCTGTTGGGCCCCTGAATAGGCATTTAGTTGTGGAGCTGGTGCCCCCTGGGTCTTTCTCATGACCATTGTGTGCCTCGTGAAGTTAGAGCTTCCATTATTAGAGCTTGGCATTCCATTAGAGCTTGGCAGCAGCTACAAAATAGGTTTATTTCCCTCTCTGGTCAGAGGACGATCCATAGCTACTGGGCTGCATTCTCTTGGACAAAGGGAGGAAATCAAGTTTTAATATAAACACTACATTCTTTGAGGACTTTCTTTCTAGTGAGCTCAGTCTGCTTCTAAAACAGGGCATAAAACACGGAGAAGCATTATTGTCTCCATTTGACAAATGGGGAGACTAAGGCAATGACAAATTAAATTCATCCATTCTCATGTTATCTGTCATCGAGAGAGCTAGTCGTAGGGTATGGCAGCCTGGACCATCAGATGGGAAGTCCTGGGGGCAGTCTGAGGAATGCCTCTTCTTTCCATCAGGGTCGTAGGTATTGCTCAGGAAGGAGTTAGAGAAAATGGATTCTTGTGTTCAATCACCCTGTCAGCATTCTGATGGAGTGGAGAGAATCAAGACTGAGGGCCTCCCTGTTTTAGTTAAAATCAGTAAAAAACTCTGAGGAGGAACAGAGTCTTCTGCTCTTGTGTCTTTGGTCACACGGAGCTTGTTAGTCTGGGCAGGTCAGAGTAGGTTCTTGATTAATACCTAGAGCTGCTGATAATGCTGGGTTGGGTGTAGGAAGGGTGTGAGCCTGAGGTGGGTGGGGTGCTAGATAAGCCAGAGAGAACTCCTCTTTGTAAATGACAGATTTAGGTCATTTTATCTATTGTCAGTTGATTTCACAAAGCAACTGTAAAAAGGAAATTATCCTGTGTTGAAAAAGTGACCACCTCCCCAAATGACATCCAGTAACCATTATGAATTCCTTTTTCCTTTTGTGTCCCAGACCCCTCAATTTCATCTTTCATGGACAGCTCAAGGAATAGATCTGGATGTTTTAAGTCCTAAAACAAACATGATTTTTCTGTCATTTTCATTGCTCCATTTTGTTTTTATTTTTATTAAAAAAATTTTTTTAATGTTTTTTTTATTTTTGAGAGAGATAGACAGCATGAGCAGGGGAGGGTCAGAGAGAGAGGGAGAAAGAGAATCCCAAAGACAGGATCCAGGTTCTGAGGTAGCTGTCGGCACAGAGCCCGACACTGGGCTCAAACCCACCAACCGTGAGATCGTGACCTGAGCCAAAGTCAGACGCTTAATCGACTGTGCCACCCAGGTGCCCTAGGAGATGTTTCTTAAATCTGTATTTGCCTTGAGAACTATGGGGAGATGCACATTGCCATGGCAATATTTCCTGGTAGGAATTGTTTCCTTATCACTTGGATTAACATTTCTTTTCTGCTTTCTGTTTCCTATTGAAGTAACATTTCCAAGCATAATTTTGACTGGTGTTCCTTCAGAAGCAATGATGGGCAAGACCACTTACCTAATTACTAGCTTCCCAAGCTTTCCACTTTGCACCAGCTCCTGAGAGATTAGCCCTTGAACTGTGGTCAGTTGACATAATAATGTATTAAGCTGAAAGTTTTCCACATAAAAGCAATACCACAATGTGTATTTGTTTTGCTAGGAACTTTCTTTTCTGACTAAAAGTTCATCAACTTTTGAGGTTCTTATCCATTTTTTTGCTCTGAATTAAAAAGGAATCTGTGTGATCCCAGCTTTTAGCATAGTGTCAGGGACATAGAAATAGCTGTAATGTCACAGAGTTAATGAATGAATAGAATGACCACGAGAGCTTTTGGGTACCCTTAACTGTCTGACTGTGTGGGGCCTTATTGTCAAGACTCTACAAAACCACAGACAGCTTCAAAAGCTGACATGTTTGGCCTCATTGATTTGGGGAAATCATCGAGCCACAAAAATGTTCCTGATGACGTAAGTTTCCATTGGTCAATGGGCATTTCCACGGTCATCTCTTCCTTTGTTTACCTATCAAAAGGCTTAGAGATCACAAACCATATGCACTGAAGAATTCTCTTGACTCATGAAATTCAAGGGGAAAAGACGAAGCATTTGGGGCACATGGTTTGGTATTTTGTGTTAGATCCATTTTCTGGTTCTTGCTAGGTCTGCTCTGCTTTCTCTCTGGCCGAGGCTTGTGGGACAAGGTGAATTTATGCAATCACCTGCAGACACTGTGCTCTAAATCTGACCAAGGATTGATGTAACTCACCAAACTCATAAGGTAACAGGATCAAGTGTTTGCTCCAGTTAGGGATCTAGCCTCAATAATTGATAGTCACACCACAAATGTTGAGTTGGGGTGTTGAGCCCTGTGGTCCCACACTAGCAGCACTCTGCCTGAAGGACCCATCCTGCGCTGTCCTCTTCTCACTTTGCATATTCTGTCACGACTAATTCAATAATTGTAACAGCTTCCATTTGGCCTCTGCTGTGAAAAGAGATAGCAATTAAAAGGCTTGCACATTTTTAAATGTGTGGCAAACCATTCAGCACAGGGGTTGTAAGATTCATTCATTTGCTTATTTATTATTCTGAATACAGCCTCAAAGGCAGGAGGCAATCAGTCCATGTGTGTGAGTGAAAATGACAGGACATTACACCCAGGTTTTGGACAACATGCCAAAGCCATAAGCAGTTTTTAATGCACAAAAATGTGTACTGTTTAGTGCCAGGCTCAATTTTAAATGCTTTGCCTATATCAGCACATTCAATCCTCCTGACTGTCCCCAGAGGTGCTTTTCATTGTTAACCCCAGCTTATAGATGGAGAAACTACATGCACATGAGTTGCCCAAGTCAGTAAGTGGCAGAGCTGAGGTTTGAATTCAGGCATTCTGCGGCCAAAGACTGTGCTTTTAACCATGATCACACACCGCCTTTCACATTTTGATACTGCCCACATTCTTAAGCCCCCAAGGGAAGGAGCATACATAAAGTAAGTTCATTTAAAAAAATGATAGTCTCTCTTCTTCAAGTCTATTCCAGACTTGAAAGAAATGTTTGGGACTTGGCTTAGGAGTTAGGGCGGATGAGTGGAATCTAGCTAACACACCAATGTACTGAAATCTTATCTTTGCTAATTTCTTATCTCATACTTCATGTTGCACATAAAATACCTCTGGACTTCTTTGTCCTCAGAAACCCACACAAAGGCACTTGATTTAATGACGTCAAGTGATCAATCTTTGTACAGTAGTCTTATCGCAAGTGTTATGAAACTATTTTTATTGTGTTTCCTTGTGAGCAGCTATGAAGACAGATCCAGATCCACAGCTAATTCCCATTTCAACAAACCTTCCATAGCATATGGTGGGTGTTCACGTCTAGACAGTCCATCCTGCCAGTTGTACATGAAATTAAACTTGAAGGGAAAGGCTCACAAGTCTGGATGATGGATTCAGTTCCATAGGAACTTCCCTTGTGTTCCCTTTCTTATTTAAAATTTTCAATTATGAAAGTAACATATAATTGTACTCCCAAATGAAACAATATAAAGATGTATAAAGAAAAAATTAATAAGCACTTTCCCAACACACACACAGACACACACACACACACACACACATACATACACATGCACATACACATGCATGCACATAAACATTCCTCTCCCTCCTAGAGTGAGCAATAGTAACACCCAGGTATTTATCCTTCTATACTTTTCCCCATCTAGTAAAAAATTATGCAAATACAGATACACATATTATTATGCACACTAATGAGCAATTTTTTCGTAATTTATCAGACTTTATTTTTTAGAGAACTTTTAGGTTCACAACATAATTGAGTAGAAGGTAGAGATTACACATATACTCCCTGCTCCCACACCTGCACAGCTTCTGCCCCCTATTAATATCCCCCAACAGAGTGGTACACTTGTTATAATTGATCAACCAACTCAGTGTGTTTTTTAATACAATAATATATGAAGTTGCCAGTATTTGACTATTTTGACCTACAAAATTGGCAATTTCAGATGGTTCAACATAATAGCAGATCCATCAATATCGATTTTTATAATAATTTTATTTATTTATTTATTTATTTTAAGTTTATTTATTTATTTTGAGAGAGACAGAGACAGTATGACTTGGGGAGGGGCAGAGAGAGAGAGAGAGAGAGAATCCCAAGCAGGCTCTGCTCGGTCAGCACAGAGCCTGATATGGGGCTCAATCCCATGAACCATGAGATTATGACCTGAGTTGAAACCAAGAGTCAGATTCTTAATCGCCAGAGCCACCCAGGCATCCCTGTAATAGTTGTAAATAAATGTATGGATGGACAAAATTCCATCACGGTTGTTTACTCATTTTCCTATGGATCATCAGATTGTTTCCAGTTTTTGAGAGCTAACTGATGCTGCAGCAAATATCCTAAACTTTTTCTCTCTTTCTTTTAAACACTTGTTCATGGCCATATCCCAATTTCTTAGAACATAACATGGCACATAGTAGATGCTCAATAAACATTTACTGAATAACTAAATTAGTAGAGAGGCTCAGATGCTGGCATGCCAGTTATGGGCATCTTAGGCTACTCATCTGCTTTACTAACTTGCCATTGGATGGGACCATGGCTTCTGCATATCTGGTCTCATTCTTTCTACACCCCCCTGCCATTCACTTCAGCCAGTGAGTATTTATCATACTCACAGGTTCCTTTTTATGTCCTTAAAAAATAGCTTTGTTGAAACATAACTCACATACTATACGATTCCTTTATTTATTTATTTATTGAGAGTGTGCATGCACATTCACACAAGTGCACATATAAGCAGGGAAGGGGTAGAAGAAGGGAGAGAGAGAATCCCAAGCAGGCTCCATGCTCAGCGCAGAGCCTGATTTAGGGCTTGATCTCACAACTGTGAGATCATGACCTGAGCTGAAATTGAGTTGCTGCTTAATCAACTGACCCACCCAGGCACCCCTACAATTTCCCCATTTAAAGTGAATTATTCAGTGGGTTTTTAGCATATTCACAGATATGCACAACTATCATCACAGTCCATTTTAAAATATTTTCATCATTTGAAAAAGAAATCTCATAGACTTTGTAATTGAGTGAGTTGTCTTCTTATTGAATTCAAATGTTCCTTATATATGCTGGATACTGGACCCTTAGCAGATTTATACAACTTCCTTTTCACTGAAATTCTCCACCGGTATTTCCCACTTTCTTCAACTGACACTGTTTGCTTTTTTTTTTTTTTTAATAAATTTCTTTAACATTTATTTTTTTTTTGAGAGAGGAGACTAGCATGAGCAGAGGAGGGGCAGAGAGAGAGGCAGACAGAGTCCGAAGCAGGCTCTAAGCTCTGACTGTCACTACAGAGCCTGGCAGAGGGCTTGAACCTATGAGTGAGATCAGACGCTCAACTGACTGAGCCTCCCAGGTGCCTCTGACACTGCTTGCTTTTAAGTGATACACTTACAAGGAACACAAGGAACCAGGAGGAAAAAGCCCTGTGTATGAGTGTAAAGTATGGATGTCTCCAGATGCCATTTGAGAGCATGCTATGCACATCTCCTTACTGTGATGGATCCTATGGCAATAAAGCCAGAGCCGGTCTTTTTCAAAAACTCCATCCTTGTAGAGGGCTACTTCTTGGGCAAGTGGATTAATGTCTAAGCCTCTTAGCTAATTAGTGTGGAACACAAATCACCCTTATGTGATAAGGCTTGACAATAAAATGAGAAATCAATGTAAATGTTTCAAATGGATGTCCACCCCTTAGAACCTTTGAGACAGCTGGGCAAGCTGTTTGTGCCTTCCCTAGGACACTGCTGATAACTTCCATGTTATGAGTAATGCTTTCTGTTTTGTGCAATCACTTTATGGAAAAATCCAAGATGATTTATATATTAAGGTCATTTTCTTGAGCTCTAAATGGAGAATTCATCTTGCACAATTTGATTTCATTCCAGGATGACATTTTTGTGGATTTCTGTGATGGGAAAAGTCTGAATTAGTTAGTAAGGAGACAAGACCAATGGGACCTGATTGGTGGAGTAATTGTTAAGTTGAAATGGAGAAAATAACAATCACTACCCAGAAACCTCTGTCAGCATTCCCTTGAATTCCTCTGAATAGACATAGTATATAATTGGTATTTGAAGCTGTTACTTGAAGGACAGTCCTTTGGATAGATTCCTGACATTTATTTTTTAACGTAGCTATCTCTCCTTACAAAAACATATTGTGTACTGCTAATTGGTATATGATAAGTCTGGTTGTACTCACTGGCTGCTCAGAAACTGAATTTGTGGCAACATGAATATGTACTAATTTTAAAGCCACCCACCCTAAAGAAGGCTGATACTCACAAGAGAGGCTTTTTAAATAAAATTGAGATATAATTGACATATAAGATTGTTTAAGGCAAGTTTAAGGTGTACAAAAAGTTGATTTGAAAATTTATGTATTGCAATATATAATGTTAACTGAAATCAGATAATTATATTTTTTGAGGTGAGAATAGTTTAGATCTAGTCTCTTAGCAACTTTGAGGTTTATAATACAGTATTGTTATAATCACTTTTCTGTACATTAGATCTCCAGAACTTATTGATCTAATAGTTTGCAAGTTTGTACCCTTAAACAACACCTCCCCAGGTACCCTGCCCCCAGCCCCTAGTAACCACCATCCTCTGTTTTTACAAGTTTGGTTTTTTTAGATTCCACATATAAGTGGTATCATAGAGTATTTGTCTTTCTTTGATTTATCTCAGCATAATATTTACAAGAGAAATATTATTGCCAAATTAGAGTTCGCTGGCCACATGAGGGTAGTGTTGACTATAAGAACACCTTTGTAGAACTCAAAGCTACATACAAGGCTTCCCAGGGTGGTGGTGATGCAACCTTGCAACTACCTGGCTCTTCTGTGCAGGACACAGTGCCTGACTCAGGTTCCCACTGGCATTTTCCCTTTGGCTGGGAAAGAGCATGGATGGGGGAGTGAAACAGACCTGTGCCAGACTCTAGGTCCATCCCTCACTAAATGAATGATGTCGGGCAAGTTGCTTGGTATCTCTGAGTACCTATAGAGATGATGGCTTAACTCATAAGTTCATTGCCAGGAATAAGTGAGAACATGTCTATAAAATGCCTCTTCCAGTAACTGGCAGAAGGCAGGCACTAACCACATACTATTTCTCCTTGCCTCCCTCCCCTCTTTGTTTTCTGCTCTCTCTCCTCCCACCAAAATGCCCTCCACAACTAAGGACAACTCAGCACTCGAGCTCTTGGGAGAGTGAGATTGATCCATGACCAAGAAAATAGATGGTGTCCTAATGCCCACTGTCATATCTAGGTGTAAAGTAGAACTCCTTTCTACTTATCACTGACCTTTTGGCAAAATTGATTGCAATCCCCAATCCTTAACTCCTTTCCTTATACAAGTTCCTCCCCATTATTCTTTTTTTTTTTTTTTGCTGCTGTTGTTAAATTGATATATAATTGACATGTAACTGTTATCTTCACTTCAGGCATACAACATAATTATTTGACATGTGTATGTACTGTTAAATGGCCACCATAATAAGACTAGTTAACATCCATCATGACACAAATATTTTTTCTTGTGATGAGGACTTTTAAGATTTACTCTCTTAGCAACTCTGAAATGTACAATACAGTGCTATTAATGATGGTCACCTCCCAGTTATGCTTGACCTTGGCTGTGAATTCCACTCATTTTCTGTTATCTCATACATGTGTCACTTAAGAGGGAACATAGGAAAAGACAATCATTCCAGTAAAATCAATGGCAATTTATAGATGAGTGAAGCAACAGGATTAAAGAATTATGACAAGATGCTCAAATCCATTGGAATGGGTAAGCACAGATTAAAGTAACAGTGAAATATGACTGGAAAAAATTTAAAGATTGTAATACCTATGTGTAGCTAGTTGCAAGGTGAATTACATCATGTTTATGGAAACAACCATGCAACATCTAATGAAAAACAATCTATAAAATTTTAAGATACATAGTTTTCAAGGTAGTAGTCCACTTTTATGACTATATTCCTTAGAAATGAAAGCATCAATATGGGAAGTTATATTTACAAGGATATTTACTGAAACATGGTTAGTAAAGGAAAAAGTAAAATCACAAACAAATACAAGCTAGAAATAAAGAGGAAGAAAAGCTGGTAAAGTAATTGGTATCGCTTGACCAAGGTGCATTTTTAGGTATTAAAAATAATGTGTTAGAGCTACCACAGTTGACAAGGTATTATAGAATGAGGAAATAAGGGATACAGAGAAATCTGTATAAAATGATCCAACTTGGGGCGCCTGGGTGGCTCAATCGGTTGAACATCCGACTTAGGCTCAGATCATGATCTCACAGTTCGTGGGTTAGAGCCCTGCTTTGTGGCTCTGTGCTGACAGCTAGCTCAGAGCCTGGAGCCTGTTTCAGATTCTGTGTCTCCCTCTCTCTCTGACCCTCCCCTGCTCATGCAGTCTCTCTCAGAAATAAATTTAAAAAAAACACACACACCAAAAATTGTTTGTTTAAATGATCCAACTTGTGCAATAATACAGGCTAACAAAATTCCACATGTGCATATGTTTATGATGATACAAATATAGGGGAAAATAAGGACGATAGCTTTGGTGATCCTGTGTAATTGTAAAGATGGGGAAGTGGGGGCAAGTGAAAAAGAAATAAAGACTATACTAAGCAGATCCCTGTCAAATATGAAATGATTCTATTTATGCAAAAATTAATGTGTGTATGAGGGGTGCCTGGGTGGCTCAGTCGGTTAAGCGTCAGGCTTTAGCTCAGGTCATGATCTCACGGTCTGTGAGTTCGAGCCCGGCGTGGGGCTCTGTGCTGACAGCTCAGAGCCTGCAGCCTGCTTTGGATTCCGTGTCTCCCGCTCTCTCTGCCCTTCCCTGCTCACACTCTCTGTCTCTCAAAAATAAATAAATGTTAAAAAAATTAATGTGTGTATGAATATATTATAAAGAAACAAGAGTGAGTTAGAACTGGATCTATTAACTTGTAGATACAATGGCTATTTTATCAAAAGTAAAAAATGTAGAGGCAAGATATGGTTGTCAAGGACTGAAGGGCAGTTTTGGAACTGGAAGAGAATCTGGTTGGCTGTCTCAGTTGGCATTAACTCAAGGTGGAATAAGTTATTGGTGAGTTGAAAATAAAAATTTTAAGAGGAAATATATGTTTCCAGAGCTCACTTTGGGCCAGACCAGTCCTAGGTCCTGAGGGTTTCAGCCTGGAGAGCTAAGCTGCAATCAATAGGGCATTCCAACTCTGACCTCTGTCTCAAAAGGGTCGTCTTTCAAAGGAAGAGCCTGGCTGATCAAGTGCCTGCACAGAGTTTGTGGTTTCATTGCCCAGCACTCCAGATTTCAAACTGGTCTGTCACCGTGGCTTCCATGAAGGGTCCCAGAGTTCTATAAACTTGAGGTTAAACCCTGGCCAGTACACATCAAACCTGGGAACAGCTTCTCCAATACAATCTTTTAAAAAAGCTTTTGGCCCTGATGGGAGGAGGAGCAAGAAGATGGAGGGAGGAACCCAGTATTATGTGCTACTGGAAATTCCACCAAGCAAAGTTGTGAAGCTGCTTAGAGCATTGGAAAGAAAATTAGTGAAAGATTTTGTTTTCCCACGACTTGGGGTTTGTCTGACAACTGGTGTTGGAATTCTGGACTCTTTTGAATCACTGTGATTATGAAAATTCTGCTGAGCTTTAAAGAGATCCTTG
The DNA here is from genome assembly GCF_008692635.1 of Crocuta crocuta. NCBI lineage: Eukaryota > Metazoa > Chordata > Mammalia > Carnivora > Hyaenidae > Crocuta > Crocuta crocuta. Next base: position 3,920,479 of record NW_027551560.1, read on the forward strand.
GGATTTAGAGAGGTGGGGCACCGAGTAGATCTCATTGTTCTGACTTTTTACCACTGAAGATGATGGACAGTGAACTAATGCTGCCTCCTCTACATTCTGCCTCAATGTCTCCCAACATTATTCTTCGGCCCCAATTCCCCATAATGTCACGAGTCAGTTATAGATGCGAATCAAAGTACATCACTGCAATGGAATTTTATCTCATGTGACTATTTTTTTGGATGGATATTATGGCTGAATGATACAAATCTGTTAAGAGTGCTGATCTATTACGTAACCCTAATCCAGAAAATTCATAGACACATTGCCTAATTATGACAAAGGCACAAGAACACTGACTGAAGAGGTCTAGTGACAATTTCTGATATATATTAGACCACTTACAGTGTTCTCTTNTGATCTCACGGTCTGTGAGTTCGAGCCCGGCGTGGGGCTCTGTGCTGACAGCTCAGAGCCTGCAGCCTGCTTTGGATTCCGTGTCTCCCGCTCTCTCTGCCCTTCCCTGCTCACACTCTCTGTCTCTCAAAAATAAATAAATGTTAAAAAAATTAATGTGTGTATGAATATATTATAAAGAAACAAGAGTGAGTTAGAACTGGATCTATTAACTTGTAGATACAATGGCTATTTTATCAAAAGTAAAAAATGTAGAGGCAAGATATGGTTGTCAAGGACTGAAGGGCAGTTTTGGAACTGGAAGAGAATCTGGTTGGCTGTCTCAGTTGGCATTAACTCAAGGTGGAATAAGTTATTGGTGAGTTGAAAATAAAAATTTTAAGAGGAAATATATGTTTCCAGAGCTCACTTTGGGCCAGACCAGTCCTAGGTCCTGAGGGTTTCAGCCTGGAGAGCTAAGCTGCAATCAATAGGGCATTCCAACTCTGACCTCTGTCTCAAAAGGGTCGTCTTTCAAAGGAAGAGCCTGGCTGATCAAGTGCCTGCACAGAGTTTGTGGTTTCATTGCCCAGCACTCCAGATTTCAAACTGGTCTGTCACCGTGGCTTCCATGAAGGGTCCCAGAGTTCTATAAACTTGAGGTTAAACCCTGGCCAGTACACATCAAACCTGGGAACAGCTTCTCCAATACAATCTTTTAAAAAAGCTTTTGGCCCTGATGGGAGGAGGAGCAAGAAGATGGAGGGAGGAACCCAGTATTATGTGCTACTGGAAATTCCACCAAGCAAAGTTGTGAAGCTGCTTAGAGCATTGGAAAGAAAATTAGTGAAAGATTTTGTTTTCCCACGACTTGGGGTTTGTCTGACAACTGGTGTTGGAATTCTGGACTCTTTTGAATCACTGTGATTATGAAAATTCTGCTGAGCTTTAAAGAGATCCTTGGGATTTAGAGAGGTGGGGCACCGAGTAGATCTCATTGTTCTGACTTTTTACCACTGAAGATGATGGACAGTGAACTAATGCTGCCTCCTCTACATTCTGCCTCAATGTCTCCCAACATTATTCTTCGGCCCCAATTCCCCATAATGTCACGAGTCAGTTATAGATGCGAATCAAAGTACATCACTGCAATGGAATTTTATCTCATGTGACTATTTTTTTGGATGGATATTATGGCTGAATGATACAAATCTGTTAAGAGTGCTGATCTATTACGTAACCCTAATCCAGAAAATTCATAGACACATTGCCTAATTATGACAAAGGCACAAGAACACTGACTGAAGAGGTCTAGTGACAATTTCTGATATATATTAGACCACTTACAGTGTTCTCTTTAGATTTGTAGTTTTTTTAAGCCAATAATTCCATATGGATATAAGAGGAGACCAGAAATGTTTATTTCTGGATATGAATTCATATTTCTGGACATACTGCTTTCCTGTCTTATTCAGAGAATACCCAGCTTTTGGGAAAGAATGGAGTAGTCCAGACACAATAAAATGCCAAGTTACATTGGTCAAATTTGTATTCTTTGCCCTTAAGCTTACTTTGATAACCTCTGAAGTAACTATTAGGTTTGCAAAGATGAAAAACATCTAACCTCAGCACTTTTCCTTCAAATAACAGAGGCTGTTCATCCTTCAGTCTACATATTATGCTTCTTTAGTTTCTCTCTTGGCAGTTTTGCAATACCCTTATTGTAAGATGGGTATGATGCCCGACACTTAGTAGACATTTATTCCATATTTTTATCTCAAGGAATGTGATAATGATGAATGAATTTAGTAAGGATGGGCTAGGTTAGGGTTTTATAACAAATTACTCTGTGGTTTAAAATCTCAGTGGCTTAGTACAACAAAAGTATATTTCTTGCTCATCACAAACTCTGGAGTTGAAATGGAGTGTTCCACATCTGGTGAGTTGGGGATTCCCTTGTGAGGTCATTCTCTCAACATCTGATTTCCAGAGTTGTCCCAGCAAAAGGAGAAAAAGATGAAGGTGACCTACTGACACTTGAGTGCATTGGAATGGAGACGGCACATCACTTCCATACATTCTCACACTGGATGCAATCACATGGCCCCGACCCAACAACAGGGCAGCATGAGAGATGCAGGGAGCCCATGAATACTCAGTGAGCACTAATGGTCTCTGCCAACCTTGAGTTTTAGGAAACAGTGAGGTATAAACTAAAAGCCAATGCAATATTTTCCATTTCCATTTTTAGTTGTCTATACTTCATATTACCCCTAGTACTACAAATTACTTAGTGGGGAAAAATATTTTTTCATGTTTGAGAAATGCTGAATACTATATTTACTTCACTGAATTTACAATGTGCCATTAATTATTAAAGGTGGTTGAAAGTGTCACATTAGGGGTACCTGTGTGGCTCAGTTGGTTAATCCTCTGACTCTTGATTTCAGCTCAGGTCACGCTTTCATGGTTCAAGGGTTCAAGCCCCAAGTCGAGCTCTGTGCTGATGGCACGGGACCTACTTGAGATTCTCTGTCTCCCTCTCTCTCTCTTAAAAATAATTAATTAATTAATTTAAAAAGTGTCACATAAAAGAAACCTATTTAATTAGAATAGGCAAGATATCAGACAGTGAAGTCAACTTATTTATTTTCTTTGACAAATGTTTTCTGAATACCTATTATTTGCCAGGGGTTGAACTAGACTTTGGGGGAGGAAATTGGATGCCTTAGGCTTTGTCTGTGCCCAAAAGGAGATTAATTCCAAGAGAGGAATATAAAGCAATTCCATGTGAGCGCTCACATTACAGTAGAGTGTAAATGTTTACCTATTCATTGGTACCTATTCATTTCTCGCTTTGGATATGCTCTTCCATCAGCACTACAACCACCCTGCTCTTTATTTATTTCTGGTTTTATGCTTTTACACTGTCGTTTGTCTGTTGTTGCTGTTGTTGTTGTTGCTGTTGTTTTTCCCCTTTCGGTTTGCTTGTTTGTTTGATTTGTCTGTGCATTTGCATGCTTTTGCTCCCTGTGTGTTTTTCTGTCTGTTTTCCTTTTCAGGGCAACCTCGAGAAACAAACCAAAGTACACATAGTGGAGACTCCCAAATATCACTACGAGTAAGGAAATAAAATAACCAAAGGCACAACAAGAGAAACCAAGGAACGACATTAAAAGAACACTTCCTGAACAGACAGACCACGGACAGTCAATGAGCCTCCTTGAATATAGCGAACTCGCAGGTGCAGAGCACATAACAAGCTTTTAAAACTTACAACAGACAGAAAACTAGCCAAAATGACAAAACATAAGAACTCTCCTCTAAAGAAATTCCAGGAAGAAATGACAGCTAAAGAATTGCTCAAAACAGATATAAGCAACATAACTGACCAAGAATTTAGAACAATAGTCATCAAATTAATTGCTGGGCTTGAAAAAGGCATGGAAGACGGTGCATAATAAAATGGAGGCAGCCACTGCACGGATTGAAGAGGCAGAGAGGAGAATAGGTGAATTAGAAGGCACAATGATGGAAAAAGAGGAAGCCAAGAAAAAGAGAGGTCAATTGATCCAGGAGCACTAAAAGAGAATTCAAGAATTGATGCAATCAAAGGGAACAATATCCGTATCATAAGAATTCCAGATGAAGAAGAAGAGAGATAAAGGAGCTGAAGGGGTACTTGAACAAATTATAGCTGAGAACTTCACCAATCTGGAGAAGGAAACAGACATTGAAATCTAAGAGGCACAGAGAACTCCCCTCAGACGTAACTTGAATCAATCTTCTGCACCACTTATCACAGTGAAACTGGAAAAACATCAGGACAAAGAGAATTCTGAAAGCAGGTAGGGACAAAAAGGCCCTAACATGCAAAGGGAGACCTATCAGAGTGGTTACAGACCTATCTACTGAAACTTGGCAGGCCAGAAAGGAATGGGAGGAAATCTTCAATGTGATGAACAGAAAAAATAGGCAGTCAAGAATCCTCTATCCAGCAAGCCTGTCATTCAGAATAGAAGGAGACATAAAGGTTTTCCCAAATGAACAAAAATTGAAAGAATTCATCACCACTAAACTAGCCGGACAAGAAATCCTAAGGGGGACTCTATGAGGGAAATGTTGCAAGGAATGCAAGGTACCAGAGACACCACCACAAGCATGAATCTTACAGAGAACACAATGACTCTAAACCCATATTTTTCAATAATAACACTGAATGTAAAGGGACGAAATGCTCCAATCAAAAGACATAGGGTAGCAGAATGGATTTAAAAAAACAAAATCCATCTATTTACTGTCTACAAGAAACTCATTTTGGACCTGAGGACACCTTCAGATTGAAAGTAAGGGGATGGAGAAATATCTATCATGCTACTGGAAGTCAAAAGAAAGCTGGAGTAGCTATACTTATATTGGACAAACTGGACTTTAAAGTAAAGGCAGTAACAAGGGATGAAGAAGGGCATTCTATAATAGCTACAGGGTCTGTCCATCAAGAAGAACTAACAATTATAAATGTCTACACACCAAATATGGGAGCACCTAAGTATTTAAAACAATTAATCACAAACAGAAATAATCTTATAGATAAGAATATGCTAATAGCAGGGGAATTTAATACTCCACTTACAGCAATGGACAGATCAACCAGACAGAAAATCACTAAAGAAATAACGGACTTGAATGACACATTGGACCAGATGGATCTGACAGATATATTTAGAAGTCTACATCCTGAGCCATGGAATTCACTTTCTTTTTAAGTGTGCATGGCACATTCTCCAAGATAGATCACATACTGGGACATAAAACAGCCCTCAATATATATAAAAGAATTGAGATAATACCATGCACACTTTCAGATTGCAATGCTATGAAACTTGAAATCAATCACAGGAAGAAGTCTGGAAAACCTCCAAAAACATGGAGGTTAAAAACACCCTACTAAAGAATGAGTGGGCCAATCAGCCAATTAGAGAAGAAATTATAAAATACATGGAAACAAATGAAAATGAAAATACAATCCAAACTCTATGGGATGCAGCAAAGACAGTCCTAAGAGGAAAGTACATTGCACTCCAGGCCTATTTCAAGAAATTAGAAAAAGTACAAGTGCAAAATCTAACAGCTCATCTAAAGGAACTAGAGGCAGAGCAACAAGAACCCCAAACCCAGCAAGAGAAAAGAAATAGTAAAAATCAGAGCAGAAATAAACATTATAGAAACCTAAAAAACAGTTGAACAGATCAATGAAACCAAGAGTTGGTTTTTTGAAAAAATAAACAAAATTGACAAACCTCTAGCCAAGCTTCTCAAAAAGAAAAGAGAGAGCACTCAAATAGACAAAATCATGAATGAAAATGGACTGATTACAACCAACCCCTCAGAAATACAAACAATTATCAGGGAATACTATGAAAAATTATATGCCAACAAATTGGACAACTTAGAAGAAATGGACAAATTCCTAAAGACACACTCAAACCAAAATTCACATTGGAAGAGAGAAAATCTGAACAGACCCACAACTAGTGAAGAAATGGAATTCTTCTAGTTACCAAAAATCTCCCACAAATTGAATCAGTTATCAAAAATCTCCCAACAAATAAGAGTCCTGGGCCAGATGGCTTCCCTGGGGAATTCTACCAGACATTTAAAACAGAATTAATACCATTCTTCTCAAGCTATTCCAAAAAATAGAAATCAAAGGAAAACTTCGGGACTCATTTTATGAAGCCAGCATCACTTTGATTCCCAAGCCAGACAGAGACCTAGCAAAAACGGCGAACTACAGGCCAATATCCTTGATGAATACGGATGCAAAAATCCTCAACAAGATACTTGCAAATCAAATTCAATAGCACATAAAAAGAATTATCCACCAAGATCAAGTGGGATTCATTCCTGGGTCACAGGGCTGGTTCAATATTCACAGATCAATCAATGTGATACATCACATCAACAAAAGGAAAGATAAAAATCATTAAATCTTGTCAATAGATGCAGAAAAAGCATTTGACAAAATACAGCATCCCTTCTTAATAAAGATCGTCTAGAAAGTCGGGATAGAAGGAACTTATTTAAACATCATAAAAGCCATCTATGAGAAGCCCTCAGCTAACATCATCCTCAACGGAGAAAAACTGAGAGCTTTCCCCCTGAGATCAGGAACATGACAGGGATGTCCACTGTCACCACTGTTGTTGAACATAGTGCTGGAAGTCCTAACATCAGCCATCAGATAACAAAAGGCAATCAAAGGCTTCAGAATTGGCAAAGAAGAAGTCAAACTCCCACTTTTCACAGAAGACATGATACTCTACATAGAAAACCCGACAGACTCCACCAGAACCCTACTAGAACTGATCCAAGAACTCAGCCAAGTTGCAGGGTACAAAATCAATGTACAGAAATTGGTTGCATTTTTATACACCAGCAATGANAAATGTGTATGGAACCACAAAAGACCCCAAATAGCCAAAGTAATATTGAAGAAGAAAACCAAAACGGGAGGCATCACCATCCCAGACTTTAGCCTCTACTACAAAGCTGTCATCATCAAGACAGTATGGTATTGGCACAAAAACAGACACATAGACCAAGGGAATAGAATAGAGAACTTAGAATTCGACCCACAAATGCACAGCCAACTAATCTTTGACAAAGCAGGAAAGAGTATCCAATGGAAAAAAGACAGCCTCTTTAACAGATGGTGCTGGGAGAACTGGACAGCAGTATGCAGAAGAATGAAACCAGATCATTTTCTCACACCATACACAAAAATAAACTCACAATGGATAAAGGACCTGAATGTGAGACAGGAAACCATCAAAACCCTAGAGGAGAATGCTGGAAACAACCTCTTTGACCTCAACCTCAGCAACTTCTTACTTGACACATGCCCAAAGGCAAGGTAATCAAGAACAAAAATGAACTATTGGGACCTCATGAAGATTAAAAGCTCCTGCACGGCAAAGGAAACAGTCCTAAAACTAATATGCAACCGACAGAGTGGGAAAAGATAGTTGCAAAAAATGACATATCAGATAAAGGGCTAGTCTCCAAAATCTATAAGGAATTCACCAAACTCCACACCCCCCAAAACAAAAAACAAAACAAAACAAAAAAAGAATCCAGTGAAGAAATGGGCAGAAGATATGAACAGACACTTCTCCAAAGAGGACATCCTGATGGCCAACAGACACATGAAACAATGCTCAGCGTCCCTCCTCATCAGGGAAATACAAATCAAAACCACACTAGGTACCACCTAACACCAGTCAGAGTGGCTAAAATGAGCAAATCAGAGGACTCCAGATGCTAGCGAGGATGTGGAGAAATGGGCACCCTTCTACACTGTTGGTGGGAATGTAAACTGGTGTATCCCCTCTGGAAAACAGTGTGGAGGTTCCTCAAAAAATTAACCATAGAACTTCCCTATGACCCAACAATAGCACTGCTAGGAATTTACCCAAGGGATACAGGAGTGCTGATGCATAGGAGCACATGTACCCCAATGTTCATAGCAGCACTCTCAGCAATAGTCAAAACATGGCAAGAGCCTAAGTGTCCATCAACAGATGAATGGATCAAGAAGATGTGGTTTATCTATACCATGGACTACTACATGGCAATGTGAAAGAATGAAATCTGGCCATGTGTAGCAACATGGATGGACCTTGAGGGTGTTATGCTGAGCGAAATAAGTCAGGCAGAGAAGGACAGTTACCATATGTTTGCATATTTAGGAGGACTGGGAGGAACTTAACGGAGGACCATGGGTGAGAAGAAGGGGGAAAATGTGGGGGAGAGGGATGGAGGCAAACCATGAGAGACTCTTGAATGCTGAAAACAAACTGAGAGGAGATGGGGTGGGGGGAGGCGAAGGGAGGTGATGGGCATGGAGGAGGGCACTTGTTGGGATGAGCACTGTGTGCTATATGGAAACAACTTGACAATAAACTATTAAAAAATGTTTATTCATTTTGAGAGAGAGAGAGAGGCAGAGAGAAAGGGAAAGAGAAAATCCTAAGGAGACTCCATTCTGTAAGAGCAGAGCCTGATGTGAGGCTCGAACTCATGAACTGTGGGACCATGATCTCAGCAGAAATCAAGAGCTGGTTGCTTAACTGACTGAGCCACTCAGGCACCCCTCATCTTTGCCTTTTTATGTCAACGCAGAAATCTTGCTGTTTTTTCTTGCTGGTTGTGTCACCTCTTCAGCGTTTGGTTGCTTTCTCCCCCTGGGTAACTCACTTCTTATAGTTAGATATGGCTTCTGGGTGGTTGCTGGTCACTGTGTGAGTTCTTGCTTTATTATTTTACGCTCTCTCCTTGGTTCTGGGTGTTCTTTTAGCCAGCACGGGGCCCTTCCTGCTCGAGCAGCACTCATCCACCTGGGGGTAGATCAATACCATCTGTCCTTAGAGTTCTTTGAACAGTGGCTCACTTCAGAGCCATAAATGCCTGGGTCCATGAGCTAATCCAGTCTCCCTGGTTGATAGAATCCATGACAGGATCACAAGCCACAGGGTCATAAACATCATTTGGGTGCTAATAAATTTCAAGTTTTGAAAGGAGGTGTTTATGTCTAGCAAGAGATACTGTTTGCAGAAGGAATTTTCTTTGGGGTGTCTGTAATTTGTTTGGTGGCAGGGATACCTCCGTGTCCTGACAAGAGAATGTCTTTCAGTTTCAGGTAAAGGGAGGAGGGCGCCATTTGGTAGCAAGAGCCCTGGGGCTGCCACCTTCCCAGTCTCAGCTGCTCTCCTCATTCTTTGTGAGATTATTTTCACAGTGCATCTTTGGTAGCTGACTCTCTGGGGAAAGGGTGTTAATTTTTATTACATTCTCCAGCCCTCTTTGGTTCCCCCATGTGCATACTCTTCTACTCTGGTGGCAGAATTTTGAAACTTTTATCTTTCAGTCCAAAGTTTTGGGTTGGAGTATGCAATATAGCATGCAATTTTGTTCTTTGGATGTCTTTAAAAATAGGTTAAGTTCCTATTTCTGTTGGGGTATGTTGTATGGCATGATGTGTTCAACTGGCTGCTCAGACAGGTCAGTATTGATCAGTAAATTTTTATGAGTGATGTTTCCCTGATTCAGGACTCTTGGATGAGGACAGAGATCCAAAGCAAAGAGAAAGCATGGCCTGCAGTCTGGCTGGGAAGGAAAGGGGCAGGGGAATGAGGAATAAGCGAACCTGTGGCTTATTGATGTGCGGTCCACCCGCTTGCAAGTGAGGCAGCCTCGAAGGGCTGGCTGGCCCCTCACAGCGTGGCTGTGTAACTTCCAGGCTGAGGGGTTGTGGGGATATACAGCCTAGCCTCACCAACTGGGCACTAACGGTTCCATTTTTGTACTACCTCGGTTGACTGCTTTGTAAAGACAGGAGCTGGTTTAGTACTTCAACATTCCCAGAGATGGTGGGAGAGCCTGGTTAGTCGTGGGTACTTGCTGATTTGTGGTGCTTTTCAGTTTTCTCTCCCCCTCCGCTGTCTCTCGCACTCAGGTGCACATACTCCGTTTTGGAAGGGCCGCTAGGTTAATAGGTGAATGCAAACTTGCTCTTTAGAACAAACATCTGACTGTCATAGGAGAGTTTTGTGGTCAGAGTGAAGAGTCAATAGCAAGTCAGTTTATGTCAGTCCTCTATGGGGGAATCTGCCAAAGGGCTGATGGATCTACTTTTTAATTTTTATTTTATTTTAAATGTTTTATTTATTTTTGAGACAGAAGGTGTGAGCAGGAGAGGGGCAGAGGGAGGTGCAGAGGATCCCCAGCAGGCTCTGAGCTGACAGCAGCAAGCCCGATGAGGGACTTGAACTCACGAACCCTGAGATCATGACCTGAGCCAAAGTTGGCTCAACCAACTGAGCCCCCTGACAGGTGTCATTCTACTTTTTTTATTTTTAAAGGTGAGAGGCTATGTAGCTGTCACCAGCATGAAATCCCCGACCAGTGAGAAGTGCCCTGGTAAACCACAGCTCCTGCTGTCAACTTTTGCCCTAACTCCGAAGTGTTACTCCTACCCTCCATGAAATATGCACCTGACATGCTAATGGATGGAGGCTTCTCTGTGGAGGTCCTGTGGGTAATGAGTCTGCAGCTGATTAAATCACAGACTTCCCATATCATTCTTAGGAGTTCTGTAGCTAGGTTCCTTGAGCTGACAGCTCTACAATAGCACCTTTTGAACTGTTCCTGGTCTCATGCCAGAAAACTTATCTTTTAATGGTTTTGTACCCACCTCCCAGCTCCTAGGGCAAGCAGAGAAAGGAAGGAATATGCTTTGAAAGAAATTCCAAGCTTCTATTGTGTATTTTTCCCATTTTGCAGTCCAGTTTATCATTGACGAAAGCATCATGGAAAATAGCAGAAGAGCAAGCTATTTTAGAACTCTGCGTAAAGGCCAAATTCATAACATTTAAACACTTATGTTGAAGGCTTCTTATTTACCCGGGCATTCTGCTAGGGGCTGGGGATAGCAGGTTAGCAAACAGTGTTTTGTCATTAGCATTCTTTGTGACTCTTGTGATCTAAATTGCACATCATGATTATGAAGTAGGTGCGTTTTTTGTTTGTTGTTTTGAAAAAGGTCCCATACTAGAAAGTAAAGGGCAATAATATCTTCTTTTCTACCATGTTGTTTTCCATAACCAAAATAGCTACTATTCTATGAAAACTCATTTCTGTAGGATTTTCTTGAGAGCCCTCTTAATGTAGCAGTGTTTTGTTTTGTTTGTTTTGTTTTGTTTTTTGTTTTTTTTAAATGAGGACTCATGAAAGAAATTTCTCTCAGGACTCATCCACCTGAAGATCTGTAATCTTCACAAGTAAGAGGTTTGCTTTAATCCTGTGTATACCGTGAAGTCATAAACTTGTATTTTTCTCTTTGTGGAGATGTTAGGACACCCATGCTACTGAGATCCCAGGATGCAAGCTATAATGTGCAATTTCCTCCCCTACAAATGCTATTTCTAACTTCATTTGGCTTTCTTACCCTGATTTTCCTTCTGTTTTGGTTTTCTCACTTATTTTAATCTTACAGAACTATTTACACACATTTAAAAATGTTTATTTATTTTGAAAAATAGAAAGAGTGAACAGGGGAAGGGCAGAGAGAGAGGGAGAGAGAGAATTCCAAGTAGACTCTACACCATCAGCACAGAGCTGGATGTGGTGCTCAATCTGACGAACTGTGAGATCAAGACATAAGCAGAAACCAAGAGTCAGTCGCTTAACTGACTGAGCCACTCAGATGCCCCTACTTACATACATTTTAATAAATATTGAAGTCTGCTTGTTACAGCTAAGAAAAGTGTATGCCAGATATATTTTATGCTTAAAAATTTCTGGAGGTTTTAAGAATTGTATCTAGATGTTTTTCATGTTCTACAGGTCCCCAGTTAAAAAATTCATATATAGCTGGCCCCTTGCACAATTGAAAATCCACATATGACTCTTAACTCCACCAGAAACTTAATAGCTGTTGTTAACTGGAAGCCCTACCAAAACACAGAGTTTACTAATACATATTTAGTATGTGATGTGTGTTATATACTCTATTCTTCAATAAAGTGAGCTAGAAGAAAAGACAATATTAATTATATTGTCAAAAAAAGAAAATGCATTTATAGTATTATACTATATTTATTGAAAAAAACCCCACAAACCCATATAAGTGTGTCTGTGCAGTTCAAACCTATGTTGTTCAAGGGTCAACTGTACTTCAAGAGAGTTTTTTTTTTTAAGTAGGCTTCATGCTCAGTGCAGAACCCAATGTGAGGCTTAAATTCATGACTCTGAGATCAAGACCTGAGCTGAGATCAAGTTTCTGACACTTAACTGACTGAGCCACCCAGGTGCCCCTCAAGAGAGTGTTTGATTCAAGAAGGATCACAGTGATATCTAGTTTGTTTTAGAGAATATTCTTCATTTATCCTTGTTGAGGTATCCTTGTTGTGCATAGAGAATAAGACAATATATTTTTTTCCATTTCATATTATAAAAGCAATACAAGCTCATGTTAAATATTTCACACAGCATATAAATGGCATTTAAGTACTAAAAGTCTTTTCCCTCCACAATATCTAAATTTCACATCCCATGTATGACATTGTAGACTCTTCTTTGTACCTGTATGAGTATACATGCACGTGGTACTTTGGTGATACTTGATTGAATATTTCTGTGTGAAGTAGGCTTTTGTAAGTTGACAAAGTATGGACTTTTGTAAGTTGACAAAGTATGGACTTTTCACCCAGAGCTGTACAATTAGCTCTCTTTTATTCTTTTTATAGCAGTTTATTATTCCATCATATGACTACTTCATACTTTATTTGACTGGTCTTCTAATGATGGACACTTAGGACTCTCCTTTTATGCAAGCAAACATTGCTGTAACCACTGCCTTTGTTCTTATAATTTTTATACTCCAGAAGGAAAGGTACTTTTCTGGAGAGATAATTGCTGGGTAAGCATGTTGAAATTTTTGATAGGTACCACCAATGGCCCTCCAAAATAGGGTTCTGCATTTGGGGTTTTGATCTGCCTCATTCCCTCATCCCTCCCTTACAAAGCCTGGTTATAATTAAACTTCCTTTTCTTATAAGAAAGGCAAAAAGTGGCATTTTATGTCTGTTTTCAGTATTTCTAGTATTAGAAAGGTTTAATTTTGGGGGGAAAGGAGTTGGCTCTGTTTTAAAAACTTGAGATATAATTCACATATTTCTATTAGTTTCAGATACACAAGTCAATGACTTGGTACATGTGTGTATTGCAAAACGATCAATACAATGTCTAGTTAACATCTCTTTATACATCATTACAGACTTTTCTCTTGTGATGAGAACTTTTAAGATCTACTCTCTTAGCAACATTCAACAACACAATCCAGTATTATTAAGTATTGTTGCCATGATGTACATTATGTCCTCACAACTTGTCCATTTTATAACTGGAAGTTTGTACCTCTTGACCCCCTTCACACATTTTGCCAACCTCCCATCTTCACCCGTTTGTTCTCTGGATCTCTAAGCTCTTTTTTTTTTTTTATTCCACATATAAGTGATTTATTTATTTTTTAGATTCTACATACAGTATTTCTCTTTCTTTGTCTAACTTATTTCGCTTAACATAATGCCTTCAGGGCACACCTGTGTTGTCATATATGGCAAAATTTCATTCTTTTTGTGGCTCAGTTGTAGTTATATATAGTGTATAATATATGTGTATACACACTATTTTCTTTATTCATTCAACCATTGATGAACATTTAGATTGTTTTCATATCTTGGTGATTTTAAATAATGTTGCAATGAATGTGGGACTGCCTATATTTTTTCCAAATTAGTGTTTTCATTTTTGGGGGGATAAATATCCAGAAGTGGAATTGCTGGATCTTATGGTAGTTCCATTATAAATTTTTTGAGGAATCTCCATGTTGTTTTGCACAGTGGCTGCACCAGATAGCATTCCCACCAACAGTGTGTGAGGGTTCCCTTTTCTGGAGAAATCCTCACCAACACTTGTTAGTTGTTGCACTCTGACAGGTGTGAGGTGGTATCTCATTGTGGTATTAATCTCTCTTTCCATGATGATGAGTGATGTTGAGCATCTTTTCATGTGTCTGTTGGCCATCTGTGTGTCTTCTTTGGAAAAATGTCTGTTCAGGTCATTTGCCCATTTTTAAGTCAGATTTTTTTTAATGCAGTTTTATGAGTTCCTTACATGTTTTAGATATTAACCCTTTATCAGATATATGATTTGCAGATATTATCTCTCACTTAGGAGGCTGTCTCTTCATTCTGTCGATGTTTGTCTTTGCCATGCAGAAGCTTTTTAGGTCGATGGAGACCCACTTGCTTATTTTTACTTTTTCTGTCTTTGCTTTTGGGATCAAATCCAAAGAGTCAATGCCTAGACTGATGTCAAGGAGTCTATGTTTTCTTCTAGGAGTTCTGTGGTTTTAGGCCTTTCACACAATATTTAGTCCATTTTGAGTTAATTTTTGTGTATATCCCTCTAAATGAAATCCATTGGAGCCACCAGCTAATATGCCTCTATGATCACAGATTTACTTTAGACTTGCTGAAGTGCTTTCATAGGTACCATCTCATTAATCCTCACCACAGTCTTGTAAGGTAGAAGTTGCTATTACTATTTTTGGAAAAAAACTTTCACGAAGGTTCTGTCTGAGCTTTGGTCAACATCACACAGTAAG
>NW_027551560.1:3935212-3979468 GCF_008692635.1 Crocuta crocuta
CCGGGACTCTGGCCCCATATTCCTAGGGCACTTCTGAACCACAGCTGCCCCATTCCCAGGGATGATATTGGATCCTTCACTCAACATTAGCCTCGCCATGTGGTGCTCTTTCTTCAGGCCTTTGAGTAGATGATTTCTCAACTGGATTTGAGATTTTATTTGTGGATCCCATTCAGTTAAGTCCCCAGACACTGCTGGGAGCCACACTGGCCTCTCTGGATGGCAGTCACAGCAAGGAAATGGCAGTGTTTGCACAGCTCCTGCCATGAGAAATGAAAACTGGTATCTCCTGCTACTACTGGCTCGTGTTGTGCTGGTATTGACCAGGCCTCACAATATTCCATATCAGACCAATATTCTGAACACAGATACCTCATAAGGAAAAGCATATTCCTGCCTTTACAAGAGAGATTTTAGATGAAAGCTCTATGGATGATTGTCAAAAGGCTCTTCCTAAGGGCCTTGCAGATCCAAGACTTAGGGGGTTAAGAACACAAGAATTACAACTGAGCCTGGCCCTGAGACAAAGAGCCTAATTTAGAGTTAAGGTACAGATAAGGGCAGAACTTAAGTTAATACTTACACCTTCTCCTAATTGGTGATGTATGGCAGTCCCTTCCCCAAGGCCTACTTTCTGCAAACACCCTCCCTTACAGGTGGCTGGGATGAGGATAGATAAGAGTAGCTAAAACATTACCCACAAACAAAAGGCTGACACTTTTAGGGCCTCCATAGTGTTCACACATTCAGCATCAAATAGGTTTCCACAAACAACTTATTAACCAACTCAAAAACATACATTTGAGAGTCAGACAGAATGACTCTTAGCCCATCTATACACTTAACCTATGACCTAACCTTAGCGTTATTAACTTAGAACAAATATGTATCCTGTCTTTTACTAAGAATACCCTGCTAAATCTTTAGTTATAAGATTTACTTAACCTTGGGGCGCCTGGGTGGCTTAGTCGGTTGGGCGTCCGACTTTCACTCGGGTCGTGATCTCGCGGTTCGTGGGTTCGAGCCCCGCGTCGGGCTCTGTGCTGGCTGCCAGCTCAGAGCCTGGAGCTTGTTTCAGTCTGTGACTCCCTCTCTCTCTGACCCTCCCCTGCTCAAGTTGTCTCTCTCTCTCTCTCCTAGAAATAAATAAAAAACATTAAAAAAAAAAAAGATTTACTTAACCTCACTATAATTGGAATAGTTCTGCAAGAATATTTCTGTAAAACATGCTTCTGTACACTTTCCAAAGCATCTTATCACAAAGAGCTACCCATTGTAAAAATTCCTTTTTCTGATGTCATGTTATCATTTAACCTATAAATAAAGACACCAAAACCGACAGACAGAGATGCCTGTCTGGTGATCAGAAAGGATCTCGGGGCTCTCTCATTCTCTTTCGCCGACACCGTCCATCCTTCAGGGACCCCTGGACCTGTCGGAGCCGGCGCGGCCTCCGGCAAGACACCCTTTTGGAAATATACCTTCTGGAAATACACTGCCGGCTGACCAGCATCAAGACCCTGTGCCCTTGGCCTTTGCAGCCCCTTCAGCTGGGCATGGTGGCAGAGGGAGGGGCAGTTGATGATCAGACCTATATAGTGCTTTCTTTCCTAAAAGGATAAAGCTTTCCACTCTTTGTTTTCTAAAAAAAATTTTTGAAGAAGATAATTTTTCTGTAATGCTATAAATTCTTTGAGCAGATAGGTATCAGCAGCCTCTGTGATGGCAAAATACTTTTTAGCAGAAAGAGTCAGTTTGACAGATAAATGTGCTGTGTAATTAAAGGATTAAGCATCCTTTCTCCTGAAATTAAATTAAGAAGGGAAGACTTCTGTGCTAACTTGTTTATGATAAAATTATTTGTTGTCATTTTGCAAACCATGAGGTAGTGTCAGGTTTGATATTTTCACCTCCGAGGCAGATGGGAAATGACATTTATACATGACACTGACCACAGTGGCACATACCTGAATTGTCTCCAGGTTGTCAAATCCAGATGCTTCCTCTTTCACAAATGAGGGGGAATACTTCCCTTCTTCTCCCTGCTTTGTTTTTCTGTGGAGGAAAAAACGTTTCACCTTCCAGTGGATTCTGAAAGCAACTGACTTTTGTGTACATGGCACACTTATTCTTATTGGGTGATTCCATCTCTTTCTGACCCAGACCATGGTGACTGCAGAGGGGGTTTGGGGAAGACTGATTGGGGGACCTTTGGAGGGCAGGAGACCTGGCTAAAGGATTGTACAGAAGACCAGTTTTATCTAGTTAGCAAAGGCTGTTTTGCAAGTTCTGACCCTCTGCTGCTTTCTTTTATGCAGGTGTTTTCTTGTCTGCACAGAAGCAGAGCTCATCTGGCTGTTAAATCCTGGACTTTTGCTTCATCAAGGTCTTTGGGGTGTGCATGTGTGTGTGTGTGTGTGTGTGTGCTGTTTGTTTTTAGCTGAGGCTCTGGCCAAGCCAGACTGACAGTATCTGTGCTCTGGGAGGGGTTTCACCTCTAGGAGACTCTGGAGGAGCTGCCCAAGTGTCTGATGCAGCAGGAAGAGCTGTGCCAGGTCTTGACAGTACTTTGGACCCCAAGTCCATGGTTTCCCTCCATGCTGCCCCCTAAAGGTGATAGCCAAAGTGGGGCTTTGAAAGGATTATTTTAGGCTCAGATTAAATTCAAGGGGGAGGGTGGGTGGGAGGAAAAAGCAGGAAGTTTAGAGACATCTTTGGGGAGGAGAGGGAGAGATTTTGGAAGCCTCCTTGTGCCTTGAGTCACATTCCTGTGCCTTTCCTGTGATTTCTGTGCCTCTCTGGTGCCCACAGAGGTAACTAGCTCCATGACACCATCTTCCTTCCTTCCCTGCCTCACTCTCTCTCTCTCACTCCTGTTTTCTGGGCTCTTCTTTCAAATATACCACCTGCATATGATTCATCAGCATGGAGGAAAACACTGGAGGGCACACAGTGGTTGTTAGCTTGAGTTAGTTGGTGTAGAGCAAGCAGGGGAAGCTGAGGAATATGGGTGAGGCAGACCAAAGAAAGCATGGGGGTGATGGGCATAATATATACTGGTACCCTCACACCCCCTTAAACACAGCATTCTGGGCTCCTTAATAAATAATCTGTTAGGAAAAGCAAAAGATGGAGCCTTTGAGAAGAAGAAATAAAGACTTTTTAGATTTTTAAAAATATGGGCAATACCAAGCTGTAGCATCTAGGATTTCACACTCCGGTGATAAGATGATCAAGAAACACAAGAAAAGCATTAGCACAAAAGTCCTGACAGTGATTACCTTTCAGAGGTGGGTAATGGCTGGGGTGGAGCATATGACAGGGATTTCTAAGGTGGCTGCAAAGTTCTATTTCTTGACCCGGGGAGTGATTATAATAATTCATGACTATTTATATTCTTTTCTGCACCCATATCATATTTTACTTCATAATGGAAAATTAAGAAATCCTATGACACAACTAGTCTCTGCACTTATGAAAAATTGTGTGTCTGTGCGTCTGCGTGCGTGTGTGTGAGTGTGAGCATGTGTGCACAGGAAAACAAATAAGCAAATGAAAACAGCAGCTGAGCAGTGGGTTCATAAAATTACCCCTGACAGCTAAGGAGAATAGTCCAGAATTAGGTCGGAGACTCTCCCTTTCCAAATCTATGAGGCCTCAAGGCACCAGCCTGGGCAGCTTTCCTACCTAACTTTGTCCAGACAGATGAAGCAGGAAGGATCAGTTTTGATCATGACTGCTGGATGTGTGAGTAACATTCTGCCTGGTAATTATTTTTGACATTTGACAGTTCTGGGCACCACCTTTTACAGCTCTGAAATGTTGGCAGGGCACTTATTTTTGAAGTGTTCATATTTTCCTATAGGTAGCCAAGTATTCACAGGATACATCTTTGGGTGCTTAGTTTCAAATGAAGGTAGAGAGTTATGGAAAGTCACAGACCCAGAGGGAAGCTTGGAGTTTCAGGCAATAACTTACTATTCAGCAACGCCAATAACCACAACAAAAGTGGGACCTTTATTTATTTATTTTTATTAAAAGTGCTTAAAGTTTATTTATTTTAGTAATCTCTACACCCAATGTGGGGCTTGAACCCATAACCCACAAGAGTTACATGCTTTTTTGACCAAATCGAAAATGGCACTCCGAAAATGGGACTTTTAAACTAATTAAAGAAAAAAAAACCTCAGCTCCCATGTACAGAATTGGGCTTACGGTCTTTCAGAGAAGATACCGTGTGAAATCTTTGCTTCCAGATTTCTCCCTCACCTGTCTGCAGGGCACTGCTGAAATTCCGAATCTTTTAGATCACTCAGAGGGCTAATGAGATTAAAATGCAAATATGCCTGGAAGAAGTAGCCAGGTAATGACACTCATGCTATGGTGAAAAGATCACTTAAAGGAAGGGATTCTGAACTGGAGACAGGGAATGGCTCAGAAGAAAAATGCCTGGAACTTTGCCAAAGCAGGCAATAAAAAGGCACCAAGTGTCTGCAGTGACATGTATGGAGATTTTATCAATTAGGCTCTTTAGGTTTTAAGTGGCAGAAAATTCAACATAACTAGGATTAAGGGAAAAATGAAAGTGTATTGGCTTATATAATTTAAAAGTCCAATAGTAGATTGGCGGTGAGGTTTCAGGCATCGTGTGATCAAAATGCTCAAACAGTACTTTCAAAACTAGGCTTTTCTGCTCTTACATCTACTTTTCTCTCTTTTGGATTTCCTCTCAGAGAGCCCTCTGCTAGTGGGGACTCCTGTGATCTCTAAAGTGTAACATAACAGGCTATTTCTTGGCCTGATCACTGCAGAAAAATATTATGGTAAATTAGCTTTAACCGGCTCTGATTAGCCACATGCTTCTCTCTGAATCAGTCATGAAGGTCACCAGATGCAATGCTCTGGTGGGCCATGCTGGAGTTTTGTGTTTCCTCTTGGAGTCAGAGATGGGTCAATTCAATCAATTCACTTTCACTGAGATATGCAGAAGTGAATAGAGAGGGAGAAATGGGTGCTGGAGATTTAGATATCCCACGTCCTCCTTGGCAAGTTTGTGTGAGTTCCAGTCCAGAGTGGCTATGAAATCAAGTTGGTGCATCACGGCCAGCATCACAAAATTATAACAGGAGGGAATTTAATATAAGATATCTGAGTGTATACATATGTATGTGAATATATGTGGATATATGTGTATATCTATGTATGTGCGTATACAAATACATGGATAAATACGTACAAAACATCTTTCCCCATGGGGCATAGTAAGAAGGTATAAAAATGCTGCTTCCCAGGATCCTATGTGCCAGGCAATGTGAACTGATGTTGCCCTTCCTGTTTATACCTTCCCTTCCAGTCTCTCTCCTTTTACTCTTGTTGCTCACCCAGCTTGTTGTGACCTCTTTCCTGTTCTCACCCACTTCTTCCTTGTCTTCAAGGTCTGACTCAAAGTCGCTTTCTCTGTAAAGACTGTCTGCTGAAACCCCCACCCATGCTGAAGTACCCAGCTCTTCTTTGTGTGTTCAGAGAGACTGCCATTTGCCTGGTCCTGTCAGATACAGGTACCAACCTGCTTGCCTGTAAAAGAGGTAGAGTCGCACCATCCAATATGGCCACCAACAGCCTCGTTGGCCACTAAGCACTTGAAAAGTGATGTTCTGTAATTGTTTTTTTTTTAATAGTTTATTGTCAAATTAGTTTCCACATAACACTCAGTGCTCATCCCNATGTTCTGTAATTGTTAAACATGGCCTGGACTTGGAAGATGAAAAAAAATGGTAAAATATCTCATGAATAGTTTTTGTCCTTATTATATGTCAATAGGATAGTGTTTACAAATATATTAGGTTAAATTAAAATGCATGATTAGGGGCGCCTGGGTGGCTTAGTCGGTTAAGCGTCCTACTTTCGCTTGGGTCATGATTTCGCGGTTCGTGGGTTCGAGCCCCGCGTCAGGCTCTATGCTGACTGCCAGCTCAGAGCCTGGAGACTGTTTCATCTGTGACTCCCTCTCTCTCTGACCCTCCCCTGCTCACGCTGTCTCTCTCTCTCTCCTAGAAATAAATAAAAAATAAAAAAAATGCATGATTAAAATAAGTTTTATCTCTTTTTTCTTATCTCCTTCCAGATGCGACTACTAGAAAATGTAGAATTTTACTCGTGGCTTGCATTGTATGTGTACAAAATAGCACTGGCATAGAGCATAGCAGGTGAAGGCTGGGCCCTAGGGGCAGAGAGAAGTGAGCATGATTCTGGATGAACTCCTGATTTCCATAGTACAGATATTAAGAATTGGATTTGTGGGATACTTGTGCCTATTAATGGAATAATTAATGGCACGTGGGGTGCACTTCATAAATGATTGCTGTTTCTTCTGTTTTACATGGTGAGGTCCCATCTCTCTACTGGATTATCTCTTTCAGTGTTTCCTTTATATAAAGCGCCTAACACACTGCCTGGCTCATAGCAGAACCCAATTCATGTTCCTTGAATGAATGAATGAATCAGTCAATCAATCAACATCAGAAATGATTTGAGAACTAAGTGTCCATCAACTGACGAATGGATCAAGAAGATGTGGTTTACCTGTACAGTGCAATACTCCATGGCAATGAGAAAGAATGAAATCTGGTCATGTGTAGCGATGTGGTTGGAACTTGAGGGTGTTATGCTGAGTGAAATAAGTCAGGCAGAGAAGGACAGATACCATATGTTTGCACGTATAGGAGGATTAGGAGGAACTTAATGGAGGACCGTGGAGTAGAAGAAGGGGAAAAATAGTGGGGGAGAGGGAGGGAGGCAAACCATGAGAGACTCTTGAATGCTGAGAACAAACTGAGGGCAGATGAGGGTGGAGGGAGGGGAACGGAGGTGATGGGCATGGAGGAGGGCACTTGTGGCGATAAGCACTGGGTGTTATATGGAAACCAACTTGACAATAAATTATTAAAAAATAAGATAAAATTTAGTTTGCCTATTATGAAAAAAATAGAAATGATTTGAGAAAATTTTCCCAAGACAAAATTGACCCACTTGATAATTTGATTGAGAAAAAGTCTATCAGAGATTTGAGGCCACTTTATGATTTACCTGTAGGAAAATTCATAGCTGGTAACTATAGCAACTGGGCAATGCACAGCAATCTTCCTCACCCCAGACATTTCTCACTTCTTGTCAGTGGGTCAGGAGGTTGACCTAATCTCTTGTCTGAATAAGCATTTAAGCATTTTCAGTTTCTACCATTCTTGTTTGTCTTTTTTCTTTTTAATTTAAACTTTTTTTCCCCAAAGCCACATCTTTTTCAGTTTATATTCAATATGTGTAATCAATACCATGTGACAATTGCATGCACTTTGCAGTGTAACTTTATGTGCTTTTCCCATGAGCTATTAAACATACGTGTGTGTGCATATGTGCAAATGCACACACACATTTTTTTTTTTAACCCTAAGGTCATTTGATGTAGCAGATTCAGAAATGAAATTTTTGTGATACAAGTCCTCACAGGAGATTGGGGTATAGTCATGCTAAAAATATTAGGGTAAGGGAAAATTTCCTTCATACCATGGAAGGGCTGAGGCTTATAGAAACTGGCCAGGGGTTCCTGGGAGAAACGCCTTCATATATTTCTTGACCTCATTCTTCCCTGCCTCTCCCTACTCCTCCCTGAGATTCTGGCTCTAACGTTTGCATAAATGTGCCAGAATACAATTCCTCTGGAAATGAAAGGCTGGGAATTTGGAGCCTCTGCTTATTATCCTGAGGGGTACTGGGACAATTCTCAAGCTCCTCGAGGACATGATGTGACCCTGGGGAAAGTTCTTCAGCTCTCTGCAGCCTCAATTTATTCATCTGTAAAGTTAGGATATACCACTTGCCTCACAGGGGTTTTATAGAAATTAAATTGATAATATATTTGCAAATAGTGCATCAAATATGAGATACCTTATAAATGTAGGCAGAGTGATACATGTGAGTCTTGGAGATGGCGAGAGAGTTGCAGACCTGAACGAAGATAGGGTCCAAGTAGGGGGTTTCAGAGTTGGCTGATTCAATTCTCCATTTTACAAGACTGGGCTTGTGTGATGAACAATTGGAAAATCTATTTAACTAAAACTCTAGCTAAAGTGGAATTATGCCCTTGAGACAAAGAATAGACTGTCAAACAAATAAAAGCCAGTTCCTGGAGACACTAAGCATTCATGATTTCTAGAAGGTCCTAGTGGGGGACAGGTGCCCAAATGACAGACCATATCCAAACCCAGATGAAGGACTTTGAAGAAGAGGACCCTCCAAGGACATAGATCTGCCTCTCAAGTGTAACAGAGACAGAGGTGCAAACAAAGGGCCATAGCCATGTTGGGAGAAGAACCATTATCTCCCACTTGGAAGGAAAAGGTCCACATCAGGTTTCCTGAGGCCTCGAGGTAAAGTTGGGCTAAGCCTGTGAGAGGGCAGAGGGTGGGTAAGTTCTGAGAAGTGGGAAGGGAGAATGTACTTGGTGGAGGATGGCAGGAGGGAGAACATGGTGGTGGAAAGCCTCCTGCCATCTGCTGGGAGATTGGGTAAGATGATCAAGCCAGACTGAAGGAATGGGGAAACACAGGAACATGAAAATAAAACTGAGAATTTAAGTTGGGATCATATCAAGAGCTAGATGGAGGAGCTTTTACTCTATTGGGTAAATACTAGGAAGTCACTGAAGTGTTCTGAGCAAGGGAGTGTCATGATAAAATGACTATTTAAAGAATATTGGGTAGAATGTGTGGGATAGATTGGAAGTGAATAGGTAAGAAGAGCTACCTTGACAGGTCCCAATGGAAAGAGTAAATGAGAGATTTGGAACCAGATTTAATTTTGGTTCTTGATTCTGACTTATTAGTAGTGTGAACTTGGTAAAGTTACTTAAACTTCTGTAAATCTCACTTTCCCGATCTATAAGATAGGGAACAAAAAGCAAAGGACTATTCGCTGAGATTCTGCAATGAATTAATAGTACCTGACACAGGATCTGGTACACACCAGTGAATAGGAATAGCATTAGAAGGGAGAAGGCACATAATAAGGCTTAGCTAAGAAGCTCTAAAGGAAACCAACAAGTATCAATAATATCCTCTCTTCCCTCCTATCATTTAGATCAGGAGCTGGCAAACTAGGGTTAGTGGGTCAAATCCAGCCAATGGTCTGTTTTATACAGTCATCGAGCTAGGAATCATTTTTACATTTTTAAAGGGTTGTAAAATCCAACCAACCGTCAAACAACCAACCAGTCAATCAACAAACCAATCAACGGAATAACTAAGAAGATGTGACAGAGACCATATGTGGCTCACAAAACCCAGAGTACTTACTATCTGGCCCTTTTTAAGAGAAGTTTGCTGACTCCTTTTCTAGAGAAAACCCTTAAACATCTAAGCAAAGTCCACATCCATGGAAAGAACACATCTATACAATGATACTTATACACAGAAGAACCCATTGGGCACCTTTTCCTTGGGTGGGGACTAGCAGAGCTTTTTGCACATTGGGAACAGTTGCTTTGCTTGAGAGCTTCATCCTCTGAGTCTTTTTGTAAATGTAATAATTCCTGGGTCTTGGGGTTTCAATACCTCATTCCTCTTTCAAATTTTTGGCTCTTGCTTGCTACAGACAAATATTGTGGGACTCTCCAATATCTACAAACATTCGTGGGCCTTTGAGGGAAAAAAAAGCTTCCTTAGTATTTGAAAAATATTTAGGAAAAACTGTCTTCATGTCCTGGATACTTGCAGAAAGATTTTTTTTTTTTTGTATAAAGAGTTAGACAGCAAAAAGGAGGTCCTGAGGTGCATTGATCATATCATTGTTTTACAAGTCTGAGGCTTATCTAAGGCAAACAAATATGCTGGCTGAGAGATTTAAAAAAATAAGATGTTTAGGGGCGCCTGGGTGGCTTAGTCGGTTAAGCGTCCGACTTTCGCTTAGGTCATGATCTCGCGTTTCGTGGTTTCGAGCCCCGCGTCGGGCTCTGTGCTGACTGCCGGCTCAGACCCTGGAGCCTGTTTCAGTCTATGGCTCCCTCTCTCTCTGACCCTCCCCTGCTCACGCTGTCTCTCTCTCTCTCCTAGAAATAAATAAAAACATTAAAAAAAAATTAAAAAAAAAAAAAAAGATGTTTAGGCTATAGTTACAAAATACATGACATAATGGAAACATGCATGAATTTTCAGAAAAAAAGAAGAAAAAAGAAAAATAAAAAGCAGCAGAAAAAAATCTGACTAAATCAGAGCCAGATGGGATATGTAGATTTGACAAGAAGGAATGAGCTTCAGGAATAATATTTTTCCTGATAGTACTCTATTTAACTTTTTTCATAAGTTTATTAAATTTTATTTATTTTGAGAAAGAGAGAGAGAGAGAGAATCCCAAGCAGGCTATGCACTGTCAACATAGAGCATGGTGTAGAACTTGAACTTACAAATCAGAAGATCAAGACCTGAAATCAAGAGTCGGATGCTTAACTGACTGAGCCACCCAGGCCCTCCACAAGGAATTCTTGTGATGGAACTCTTCTGTATCTTAACTGCAGTGGTGGATAACTGTGTGGACCACACAAGCACACACACATACAGGTAAAATTCAGGACATCTGAATTGGAAGGGTGGACTGCACAGTTTTAACACACTGGTTGTGATATTATACTATAGTTTTGTAAGATGTTACCATCCAAGGAAACTGGGTGAAAGGCACACAGGATCTCTGTCTTATTTCTTATAACTGTATGTGAATCTACAACTATCTCAAAAAGCTTAATTTTTACAAAGTAAATAAGCAAAACAAAACAAAAGGCTGAGTGACTGGCCTTGGGCCCCAGATCTCAGATCTTTGCCTATCCAGAGACACATAGGGGATGAGACAGGGAGATAAGATTCAGGTGCAAGAGGCTACCACACACCTGTGCAAAACAAGGAGCCAGAGGGTCCAGGAGTCTCTCTCTGCATCTGTTTCCTCTTCCCTTCCCCAAATCACATCTACAAGGAAGGCAATAAGTTCCCCTGAAGCAAGACAGCTCGTGAACTGAAGAGTGGTGAAGGACACCACTCATTCGACCAGGAAACATTTTCAAGCGCTTCGTGCCCATGCCCAGGGCTGACAGGGCAGTATGGACACAGAGCTATCATTCACCTGGTTCAGAGTTGTGATTCAGAAGATGCTGTTGACATTTGACAAGACGGAAATGGGGGTCCTGGAGTTACCCTACACCAAGCCTCATAGCCCACACTTGATGTTAGGGTGACACACTTGGGTAGAAATAGCACAGGGACCCTCGAGTCCAGCTTCTTGGGCTACAGGTTTCTCTCTTGCACTATGTGTGTCACATTCCCAGATGGAGGTTCCATAGCAGATTTTGATATGGAGAACCTTGATGGCATCTCCTGGCTTAGGGACCATGATAGGCAAGGGTACTCTACTTCTCTCTCTCTCTCTCAAAATAAATAAATAAACAGTTAAAAACAAAACCCTATTTATTAAAAGTGGTGTAATAACCGTCCACTTCAAGCTGGAATTTCTTTTTCCGTTCATGTGTTGTCCCTTTTAAGAACAGTCTCGACACTTGAAGGGATATGTTTTGCATAGATTGTTTTTTTAAATGTGTGCAACGAGTTTCTCTCAACAATAGAATTACTTCAATAAAATGGTTTCCTTTTCTTTTTGTTGTTAAAGAGATGAAAACTACAAATAAAAAAAATAAGTGGTCTATACTCAATGAATTATTTAATAAGTCAACTGGAATTTTGGGGGCCATTCTTTTAGAATTTAAATATGATTTTAGTGCTTCAAGTGGGAAACACAATAGATTTTTAGGTAGAAAGGTGACTTGCCTCTAATTTATAGTTTTAATTTTTTTTAAGTAGGCTTCACACCTAGCGTGGAGTCCAACACAGGGTTAGAACTCTCAACCCTAAGATCAAGACCTAAGCAGAGATCAAGAGTCAGACGCTTAACCAATGGACTACCCAGGTACCCCTAATTTATAGTTTAAAAAGAACACTATGCTTGTTAAAATAATATCTATCATTTATAGAGCTTTTATTATACACCAGGCACTGTTCTAAGCTCTTATAGGTGTTGCCTCACTTCATTGTCACAAACAAGTATATTTTTTCTTCATTTTATAGAAGAGGTAACTGAGGTTTATGAAATCAGGTTTTTTGAAGTATAGTTTTTAGATAATAAAATGAACCTATTTTATTTTGTTGTTTTTTTTTAAATGCACCTATTTTAAAAGTAACTTATGATGAGTTTTTGGCAAATGTATATAGTAAGATGGCTGCCACCACAATCAAGATCTATAACATTCCCATCACCCCAAGAAGCTCCTTTGTACTGCTTTGCAATCAATCCCCCTACCCAAGCCCTAGGTAGCAACTGGTCTACTGTCATTCCAGATAATGTAATACATAATGTATATAATGTATGAGTACAGTATATATAATACCTACTCTTTCTATGGGAGGATGGGGTCTGACTTTTTCAGCCAAACATAATTACTTTGATTTTCATCCATACTCTTACATCTATTTTGTTTTTCATTGCCGAGCTGTAGTCCACTATATGAGTATACACTAACCATTCACTTATTGATGGATGTTTGGATTGTTTCTGATTTGGCACAATTATGAATAATTTATTTATTATGAATAAAGCTGCTAGGAACGTTGGTGTACAAGTTTTAGTACAGAATACATTTTCACTTCTCTTGGGTGAAAACATAGGAGTGATATGGCCAGGTCATGACCAGAAGGATTTTATCCAAGGAATAAAATTAAACCATTTAGGCAGTAGTGAGACAATCCAGAGATTAGAATGGCAAGAAGACATTACCACCCCAAGGGAAGAGGCCACAATTAACCATGTGGACCTCTCTGGACAGGGGCTGGCTGCCCACTACAGGGAAGATAAGCAAGGGGAGACCAACTATTGTGGGTTTGATTTCACCAAGGTACCTGAAAGGCACTGACAGGGTGAGGCAAATGAAGTGCTTGCCAAGGGCATAAGATTTAAAGGGGCACTCAAAAGCTTAGTAATCAAGAGAAATAATGTTTTAAAGTTGTTTTTTAAGTTTCTTTATTTATTTTGAGAGAGAGAGAGAAAGCACAAGACAGGAAAGTTCAGAGAGGGAGAAGTAAACCTAAGTAGGCTCTGCAGAGGCCGATGGAAGGCTTGAACCCACAAATTCTGAGATCACGACCCAAGCCAAATTCAGATGCTTAACTGACTGAGCCACCCAGGCACCCTAAGAGAAGTAACATTTTAAGGCAATATTTTATAAAATCAAAATTAGAGTGAAAGTCCATGATAAACAAAATGCCAAAATTTTAGGGCAGGATCTGACCATGCACTTTGTATGACTTATTTCAATAACCTCATCCTAATTCTGACTGTTGCATCCTGTTTATATTTAAATGTGGTCTTTAGTTCATTATGGGTTTTTTAATTACTTAAAAAATTTTAAAGCATTGCATTCAACTATTATTTTTTGATTACCGAGCTTCTTGTTGTTCTATAGATCTGCATCCAAAGTGAGTGCTTCCCTCTCCTCACCCTAGATGTATTCCTGGGGTCAAAACCCATGCTACAGAGCAGAATAGGGGAAGAGTGACGGCAGGGTCTGAGGCTAACACTTGAGGTGGGCATTCTGGTAGGGAGTGGTGGAGACAGACATCAAACTGATGGGGGCCCCTCTAGCATCTACTGGCCCCTTCAGCAGCTCATCCAGGTTACAGTAGGCCACCCGACACCCTCAGGGGACCCAGTGGAAAGATATCACCCATGGCAGTGTCAGCAGCAAATGCTCTTTAGTACCAGTTGTTAAATATTTTGAACATCACACCTGGTGTTAGGACATATTTTTGAGGTAGGATCAACAAGCTATTGCTTGAATGTAGGTAGTGAGTCAAGGGAAGAAGAAATCAGCAATGACTTTCAGGTTTAGCTTACACAACTCGGCAAATGGTGGTGCCATTTTGTGAGCTGGGGAACCCCGGGAAAGAGCAGGTTTGGTGAGGAGGGGAAGGAATCAGGAATTCTGGAGGAACATGTCATTTTAGATGTCCATGAGATCTCCACATGGCATGTAAGAGGCTTCTGGATATATAAGTCTGGAGATGAGAGGAGAGTTTGGTTGTTTTCTTTTTTTTTTTTTTTATTTCTAGGGGAGAGAGAGAGAGAGAGCCAGCGTGAGCAGGGGAGGGTCAGAGGGAGAGGGAGATACAGACTCTGAAATAGGCTCCAGGCTCTGAGCTGGCAGCCAGCACAGAGCCCAACCCGGGGCTCGAACCCACGAACCGCGAGATCATGACCTAAGCGAAAGTCGGATGCTTAACCGACTAAGCCACCCAGGCGCCCCGAGAGGAGAGTTTTGAGCTGAAGATAAACCTGGGGAGTTGTCTCCACATAGATGGTATTTAAAGCCATAGGGATAGAGGTGGTCACTGTGGGAAAGAGTGAAGAAGAAGGAGAGGAATAAGGGACTGAGCCACCCAGGGGAACTCCAATGTTTAGAGATCTGGTTCAGGAAGATAAACCTGCCAAGATTATCATGATGGAGCCAACAGTGAGGTAGGATAAAGGGCAGGAAACAAAAATATTTCAAGAGCAAGAATGCTTGTATTGAATGCTGCTGAGAAAAAGATTCAAAGATTTACAGGCTTAAAAGGCATTAGAGTTTATTCTTTTCATAATTTGTAAGATTTTGACTATAAATCAGCCTCCAAATTTTTCAATATGGAAAGAAAAATTGGGGTTAATGGTCGCCAGCATGGCCCAAAGCCACTGTCCATTTATTTTACCCAAGGATTGGCTCAAGGCAGTGACTTGGTAATTATTTGTGGATGAGTGACTGGATGAAATTGATTTACTAAAAACAAATGATTCTAACACCCCTGAGAGAGCCAAACTGGTCTGACTAGTTTTCCTTTGAGCTCATGGCTGCCCCATGGAATTGGGGTTTGTTAGAGAGTTAAGGTTAACCTATTGGCAGGATGGGCTGCTTGTGTATACAGCTCTTTTATCTAGCTCTGCAGCTCTCAACCTCTGCCAAAAATATAAGACCACATACTGAAATCCTCAAAAATACATTTCTGTAAAAAACATTTTAGAGATTATGAGGGTTCTTACAGGCAGAGTTCAAGCTGATGCAGCTTCCTTTTCAGACATCTCAGGGAGTACAAATAAGCCTGCCAGATCTCTGCATTTTCCCCTGGTGTTTCTTTCCGCTTAAAACTTTTTGCTTCCAGGATAGAAAGTAGACTGAGAAAAAAGTATTTACTGAAGTTTTTGTATTAAAGGAGTAAGCCAGTTGTATTTTCTATTTTCTATATGGAGTGTGCTAAAATTTGAATATATTAATAATGCAAACTCTTGCTTAAATTACTAATTGGCCTCGTATTTCCCTGTCTACCAAGAGA
Organism: Crocuta crocuta; assembly: GCF_008692635.1. NCBI lineage: Eukaryota > Metazoa > Chordata > Mammalia > Carnivora > Hyaenidae > Crocuta > Crocuta crocuta. The sequence continues at coordinate 3,950,659 of NW_027551560.1, forward strand.
AGATTGTACATGTTGGGACAGAGTGGCTCAAGGGTCTGTGTTGGCCTGGAGCCACTAAACCCTATTGAGCTCTGCCAGACTTCAGACAGGACATGGAAATTAATTTATTTCCTTCCTTAATTCCTTCCCCACGTGACCTATCTGGGGATAGTAATGTGGAATCTGCATATGTTTGTTTCAATGAAGGAACAAGCAGGGCTTGACATGCATAAGGACTCATGTCCGAATAATGTTAATTCAGAAATCAAAACGAAATAGTAGCTTAAAGTTATGAAATACCACATAAAGTCAGTCTGTCAGTGAAGAATGACCTATGTCATAGGGAATAATAGTCTTGAGACATTCTTAAATGTTCTGAAATATGTGTGAGTTGCAAAGTCTGATACAGGAGAAATTAGTATGCTAAGAGAAATGCAGAATGATAGTCATCTTTCTATTGAGATGTGCAAATTAGGTCTTGCTTCATGGGTAGCAAAAGGAAATGGTTTGTTCAAATTGAAGAATGAAGGGAAGATGAAAACAGAAGCAAAAGTGTGGGAAACTAGGGCAGGAGTGGGAGGTCGTGTGAGGCAGGTGGGGGAAGTAGTTCTAGATGGATCTGGAAGAAAGGTACCAGAAGGATGCAGAGTTGAAGGAGAAGAAGGAGAAGGCACTTATCTGGCTTTGACAGTAGGGCACAGCCTAGGGCTTGAAGCCATAAAAGAAGTGAGTAAGACCAGACAAATGTTAAATGATAATTATTTTTCAAGTGCATGATATTAGAGGCACCAATGACTCAAGGCATAGATTACCAGCACTGGGTATGTCTTTTAAAAATATGCCTAACTGGCAGTTGAAAATGACCTTAACTTTGAATGCATAAATCTGATTGTTGTTGAACATTTCACATGTACTTCCTTAGAATTTCTTTCCTTTTATGAATTATCTGTAATTTTTCTCTGCTTATTTTCAGTGGATATATGCCCAGCAGACTGGACAATCTATTCTCAAAAATGGAAGTCACTGAATGCTGGAAACAAACTGAGGGCTGATGGGGGTGGGGGAGAGAGAAAGGGGGTTGATGGGCACGGAGGAGGGCACTTGTTGGGATGAGCACTGGGTGTTATATGGAAACCAACTTGACAATAAACTACTTAAGAAATAAAAGAGTGTTTACTTAAAAAATTTTTTAAAAATTATACACATCTCACATTTTTATCATAATACAAAAAATTTTAAATCAACAATAGGGGCGCCTGGGTGGCTCAGTCGGTTAAGCGTCTGACTTTGGCTCAGGCCATGATCTCAAGGTTCGTGGGTTTGAGCCCCGCGTCAGGCTCTGTGCTGACAGCTCAGAGCCTGGAATCTGCTTCAGTTTCTGTATCTCTCTCTCACCCTGACCCTCTCCTGCTCACACTGTCTCTCTCTCTCTCTCTCCCTCTCTCTCTCAGAAATAAATAAAACATTAAAAAAATTTTTTTAAATAAATCAACAATAAAGCTAAAATAGATTAAACTAAAAAAATGAAAGTCATTTTATCATCCTTGCCACTAATAAATAACACAATTAAAAATTATACCTGCACCCGTAAATTACAATTCAGACTTTCATCAAGGGATAGAGAAGTGAACATCGCTCATAATTCTACTACTCAGAGAATGAATATTTTCTTTAATAATAATAATTACCTTATTATTGTTTTACATCTCTCTCTATATATATTTTTTAAGTAGACTTCACACCCAGTGCAGAGCCCAATGCAAAGCTTGAACTCACAATCCTGAGATCAAGACCTGACCTGACCTGAGTGCTTAACTGACTGAGCCACCCAGGTGGCTCCTACATCAGTATTTTTCTTAACATTTATGAAAATTAGATTTATTCAAACTCATTGCTTTTTTATTGTGGTAAAATATACATAACAAAATATTTATTACTTTAGCCATTTTGGACTATACAATTCAGGGGCATCAGCTATATTCATGTCTAGTGCAAACAAACTATGTTTACTCTGAAATGTTTAACTTTTACATTGATAGCTTCTCTTGTAAAAAATACAGACATGATTCTCTAAAGGTTCCCTAGGGTTCCCTGGTAGGTCTGGCCCTGGTGTTCCCATTGATGAACACTTGGATGTCTCCAATGTTCTTAGCCGTTAAAAACCATACTGTGATGTACATTCTTATGTTAATTCTTGTATGTAGTTATAGACCTACTTACTCTGGGATGAATCCCCAGAAAATGAATGGCTGGAAAAAAACAGCATTCACATTTATAACTCATTTTATACATATTATCAGATTGTCTTCCAGAAATGTCAACCAGTTACATTCCCACCAGCAGTGAATGAGAGAGTGTGGGACAATATTTTATTGATACATGTATATATTTTTGTGGGTGAATTTTTTAATAGAGTAAAAGTTATTAAACAATTATCTTTCCTCTACATCTACTACAAATATACCACTGATTTGTCTTCTGACTTTTATAGGTTCCCACTCTCTCAAATCTGTTGATCAAAAAAAATTTTTTCTATTGTTTTCTATTGTATTTATTTTTCAATTGTTTTAAATTTTTAAAAGTCCTTCCCCTCTAGAAATTTAATCTAGTGATTTGTTGTTAAATTCAGATATTTATTTATTGGATACTACCCTTAGAAGGGTTGTAGGCACTATGGATAGATAAACTGTGACCAAAATTATTCACTGTCCACAAAACATTGTCCACTTTAAATAAGCTTGTTTTTTAGTGGAATAACTGGAATATTTATTTTGATAAACTTCAAATCCTCTGTAATTTACACTTCTCTAATGTAAAAAATTTATCTACCTAGAATTTATTTGGGGGTGTGTTATGAGAAAGCAAGCCAAACTGATTTTCACTCCAAATTGCTAAGCAATTATTATAAGATTGATTAAATACTCCATTCTCTATCTGATGTATGATGCTTACTTCGTCATATATTTTATTGAGAAAATAGCCCTACTTTCACTTTTAATATGTAATAACACAAAGCAGAGTTACTGTTACATTGATAAACACTATTGTGTCATCCAAATGCCAGAACTTTCAAATTATAAAAGTTTATCGTATTATCTCCTTTTATTTTATCATATTCCAAGGATACTGTTATTCATCTCAGAACACAGCCCGATTTTATAATGGACATTGATAGTAAAATAGGATTTGCTTCAGTTTACTATCTGGTGACAGTTTCTTGGGGTACTACTGGGTAAGGAACAGTTGGAAGAGTCACCATTACCTTAATGGTGTAGCATGCTTGGTAAAAAATTTGGGGTGGATGCAGTCATAGCTCTTATATATTCAACACTGTTCCTGAATAAACAAATTATTTATGTTAATCTGTCAGACTACTAGTGGATAATGATAAAACAGCAATGTTACCACTAAATCTTATGGTTTGTTTGTGTTAGTTGATATTCATCTATTATCCACCCACTCATCCATCCATCCATCCATCCACCCTCTATTTTTGAAAATAACCCAAGATGGCCTTGATAAATTGTCACAGTTTTTAAAATTGTGGTTTGTAAGCATTTACATTAGAATAATTCCAGGTGCTCTTTCAAAATGTGGATTCTTGAGCCCCACCACAAACCCATGAAACCTGGAATCTCTATCGGGTGAAGCCTGGGCACCCACACGACAGCCCCCTATACCACATGATTCTGATGTACTCTATAGTGTGTGAACAGCCAGAGAATGTTAGGACTTTGGAGTGTTGAAATCTGATCCTTCAATAGAGTTAATTAATCTCTGTATGGAGCACAGCGGCTGTTCTAATTCTGTGGCTATTTCTTCAACCACTTGCTGTTTTTTATTACTGGGAGTCATGCAAAAAATGTTGCCCACCCTCAAATGTTATTACATAGCTTTGGGAATCCCTTCATCCCAATCCAGAGTTTTTCTCCAAGAAAAGAAACAATGTAGCAAAGGAAAACATCTGAAGAGCAATACACATTTATTTTTCAAGGCAAGTTTTGAAGGTGTTTTCAAAAGCAACACTTTTTGCTTAAAGAACCGTCTAGGGGTAACTGCCAAAGATACAGATTCCAGGGCTCTACTGAAAAAACGTAAAATCAGAATCTCCAGGGGAGTGGATGGCTGAGAATCAAATTTTAAACAAATGTCATAGAAGATTCTTGTGCTCAGACAATTATGCTTTCAGAGCAGATGATATGCTTGGGTTTAAATCCTTACTCTTTTAGCTTGGTGGTTTTAGGCAAATTCGTTACTTAACTTCTCCAAGCCTCAGTTTCTCCATTTATAAAATGTAGGTGCTTCTTTATATAGGAGTCTTCTAAAATTAAACTAATAGATCAAACTGCCAACAGTTTCTAACATGTAGTTAGAGCTTAATAATTGTTACTTTCCATTCTACTCCCTTTAGTACAATTATGTTTGTTCAAATCCTACAGACTTTTCCAGAGTTTATGATAGTCCTTTATGCAAATAATCCAGACTCAGTTGCTGGCAGGGAAGTATATGGGAAAACTACTAAAGGAAACATCTCTCTGTAGATCTGAGCTTTGTTTCTCAAATTGTGGTCCATGCTTCTGAGTCACCGATGGTTTGCTTAAAAACTAATTATACCAATAAACTAGATTCCTGGCTCTCATTCCATCAAATCAGAAACTCTAGGAGAAGGATCCATGATCAGCTTTTGAAACAAGTACTCTTAGTAATCTTTATATATCTAAAATTGAGAAGCAGAGAAATGGGCTTTTTTTTTAAAATCAATCAGAAGAACCTCCTTCCAGGGAGACCCCAGAATTGGCATCTGACATGCTAGTGTCTGTGCAGTAGCCCATCTTATTCCTCTGCATCCTTTCTCATATATGGTGTTCTTTGTCACTCTGGCTCCACTGCCCTTGCTTAACTGTGCCTGGCTCTTGGATGTTTAGGGTATACCATCGTTCCAGCTGGATTGGAAAAGAAATTTGATCTAGCATTTCCTGCTGTTTTCTGGTTTCCATAAACTTCTTCATGGTCTCCTCCACCCCCTCTCTCCTGGCAGTGAGGGCTGGAAGTTGTGCACAACTGTTCGGTTGTATCATCTCAGGTTGACAGTGGTCTTTCTGGGAGTGCTGGCTGAGAAGACCACCTTTGTTGAAAAGCCATCTAAGAAACATGATCCCTAAAACAAAATGCTCAAGTACAGCATGTCCTGAGGGCTGCTTTGCAGAAGTGACAGGTGATGACTGAGCTCAACCCAAAGATGCTCAAATATTCCAAGAACAAGTGCCAAATTCTGGTACTTCTTGGCCTCTCAGTTTTCCAATGACATCAACTTCAGTGTCTGAACACAGGGAGCACCTCAGTTTCTAGATCTGTTCTAATTTCAGGGGTGCTTGTCTTGTCTGCCAACAGTCTCAAGGAGTCCCCATTCCTTCAAAATCCAGTTCCTGTGACTATCTGCTGGCCAATAGCTAATGGGTGAGGGCAGGTTCAAGTTCAGAGATGGAGCTTTGCCTCTTTAATGACTATGCTGTTGGTAGGCCATTGAGAAAGACCTGCCTGGAATTTGCTATGAGAAAGCCAAGCACATGACAGGCTGAGCTTCTCAGCACTCAGAGTGGTCCTGACATTGGTACTCATGTTTGTACTTCCAAAAGAGCACAAGAGGAGTAAAGGGGGGAAAGGGTCTGCTCTTTTCTTAGAATATGAGTTCCTCCTTCTCTGCCCTTTCTGAGTGGAGATAAAGGGTGATTTACTGCAAACAATATTTGAACAGTGTTCCTCATCTTGGCTTTTGATTTTAAAAATCTGACAAAAACCACCATTAGTCAGGTCTGCATGGCCACAATGAGTCATACAACTGAAAAAATGAAAACCAGAAAACAACCAACAAAGATCCCTTCCCTCCTCCACCCTTTCCACACTTACCAAATGTCTCCATGCTGGCTTTCTATGCTACTTTTTATGTGATAATAGTTTGTCCCAATGTTAATAATTCTTGTATGCAAGAAACACACATTCTTGAGCCAAATGCCTCAACAAATTGATGATCCAAGTTTCCTATGGATTATTTTTCAGGCATGAGAAATGAATTGTTCAAGCATAATCCAATGGTGTAGCTGGAGATGTAGCAAGTTTACTGTAGAAAGTTGTCAAGGAAATCCCAGATATAGATGGTGTTGTGGATCAGGAGGCAGATTCTGTGAGGGAATTTGGTCCATGGTGTTTTTATTAAGGAGTGCCCTTGGGAAGAATGCCAAAAGGGAGGAAAAGCAATAAGGACTGAATGGAATGTAGGCACATGACAGTCTCAGCTGATTCAGGAGGTCTGGGCCTGGAATGCCCCTTCAGAGTTGTCCCAAGGAGGATTGAGATGGATCAGAGATTGGATATGGGCTGCCAAAGGAAGGAGCATGATTTTGGAATAGGCAGCTTTGCCACCATCTTGGACTTCCTCCCTGAACACATCTTTATGTCTGTCATAGACAGTCCTCCACCCATGTGCCAGTTACACCAGTGTGAGAGACATATCATTGTGATATTTGCACCACTTCCCATTTTGCACTGGGGATCTCCCTCTTTCTCTCTCTCCTGTTCTTAATTGTCTTATTCTCTCTCCTGCCTTTCAAGATAACTCTCTACCCAGCTTCTAGCTAGGAGAAAGCAGAGCCACTAATATCTGTGCTAACATTCAGTGGTGCCATCCACATTGGACCCTGGTTTGAGAGTTGGTTTTTGAGCACTGATCCAAACCTCTGCATCCCTTATGTGCCACACCCACACCTTCCTCTGACAAAGGCCATCACCTTTGCTGTGGATTTCAGTACCCTCCCCCTTTGACAAAAAGAGAAGTCTAAAATTCAGCTTGGATTTGAAATAAGGCAATGACCCAGATACTGCATACTGTCTTTGACAGCTTTGCCATCTCCCTTGAGGAAGATCCTCAAGATTATATTGGGATCTATTCTCAGATATGAATATATTGCATTGCTTCCAGCCTTTGCCTCTTCTAAAAAACGAGTTGGGTACCCATTAGGGGCCCTGTGGTAAAAGCTCATATCCATGAAGTTTTAAGGGCATTTCACTGAATGTTCTTTACTACCCAAGACCTGTAGACCTGGAAGAAAGAATCACCCTTAGTTACTAGCATCATAGAATCAGCAGTAACAGCTGCTTCTTATTTGCTGCTCAGATTCAGCTGAAGCACATCAGAAATCAGATCTGCTGAGGGCCTTAGTTCTGATGACTACACTAACTTCATTTGATCCAATTTCCAGCAAGTCAAGCTGGTTGCTGAGTCCTTTGTCCTGTTGTTTCCTTTAGACCAATTTGGAATCGTGGTGCTTCATGAATAATCCATGAGCACTAACCAGCTGCACACATAAGGGCATTTCCACTGTCTTTGCCATGGAATTTTAGATGGTTCTTATGCAATTCATAAATAATCCAGAAGAGCTGGACTCTGACAAAGTATCTAGGGACCTTTGACGGTCCTTTCAAGTTTCCAAAGGGAAGGCGCAATATTAATTTATTTGTAAGTGGTCATAACAGGGATCTTATTCCTGGAGAGTCTTTAATGTTACAGTTGAAAGTATAATAGGGACAAAGACTAGATGAAGATACTTCTCAAGTTATGTGAAATGCAACTTTATGCCAGCTTTTTTGGGTCCTTTTGGTTTTTGTTGTTGCCTTAATCACCAAGTAGTGAGGGTTAAAACAAAAGCTATAATTAAATTGAACTCAGTGTGTGTGTGTTTTTTTGGGGGGGGGGGGAGTGGGGTTNGAGTGGATTTGGTCAGCTTTGCTTAAACGGAAGCAGGTGGTGCTGGAATGCTCCATGGAAGTGAGCTGCGAGGAGGGAATGCAGATTTTTGTCATTGAAAACAGTTAAAAATACTTGTGGTCTCTTGCGCCAGGCTGTGATTAAGATATATATACATATAAGGACCTTAATCATGTATGTAAATCCCAATTTCAAACAACTGTGATGGAAAAGCCATACAGTTTTTATGTAAGAGTGGTCTTTTTAGGTAAGGGAGGGTGGGATTCTGTTTGTTTGCCTTTGTGTTTGTGTATTTGTGTGTGTGTGTGTTTATTTCTAAGGTTGATTTAAATAAAGATGTTCTGTTCCAGTTAAAATGAGATTTCATTTTGTAGTCCCTTCAGGTACTCATCTGTGGCATTCAGCAATGCATGTATTTTTGTATTTTACATGGCAGGCTTTCACAATAGAAAGGGGGAGGCATGGGAGGATTTGTCTCTCACCCCATTGGCTGCCTGGGACAGTCTGGTTGAGCAGGTAGCCTACTCTTCCCTAATTGCTTGGGGTTTTCCCTTGTGAGACCATGTGTTTTTTCCATGGAACTCTCTCAGGAGAGTAACATGTCCCTAGGCACAGGGAATTAAGACAGGACCATAGCCCAACTGTGTAAGTGCCAATTTCCCTTCAAATGACATCACCAGATAAAATGCATGATGTCTATGTTAAGTTTGGATTCCAAATAAATAATGGATAATTTTTTTGTACAGGTATGTCCCATGCAATATTTGGGACTAAAAATTATCCATCTTTTATCTGAAATTCAAGGTTGTTTGGGTGTCCTGTATTTTTATTTGTTAAATCAGACACCCCTGCCTCCAAGGGTCAATTCTTCCCTCTGATTGATAGTCAGTCAGACACTCACTGATGTCTCAGCTTTTTGTCATTGTTATCAGTTTTCTTTTTGACTTCATTACATTCACAAGGATGCTTAGACTTTATAGCTGCAATTCCTTCATTGAAATGAAAGCAGGTTTTATTATTTCTGCTTTATTTTTAAAGGATAATTGGCTGGCATGCTCTCCCACTTGTGAATTACCATTCCATTTTTCTTAGTTGAATGCACAATATAAATGCCAAGTTAGTAAATGTAATTTGCCAAGTTGGTTCTTTGAGGATTTTTACAGATGAGAAAAAGCATTATTAGGATTGTGTCATGGGAAAGCCAGTTATAAAAGTAAAGGAAGTTTCTTAGTCCGTAGTGGATGGAGGATGTTCAGTTAAATGTGTGTGATAGTATTAGGTTCTGTTTCCAGTTCTGAGGCTAACTAGCTGTGTGGCCTTAAGCAAAGCACTTTACTTCTCTGGGCCTTATTTCTTCCTTTTATAAAGTGATCTGGCTAGATTAGATGACTTTTAAAGCTCATTCTGACTCTATTATTCTACTAAAAATTAGTAATTTTTCCAATACTCCAGTGCTATCCCATTTCTAATTCTGTAACTTGGGAGTCTGATTCTGTGGAAAGCTAGGGAAAAGTACTTTTCAGGCACAAAGGGATTTCTCCAATGAGTATGGCTAGAAGCTCTACCATGTCAGTAACAGTGACTTATTTCAGCAGCAGTTCTTACTTGCTTATTTCACTTGTTCATCCAGCCATTTTGTGTGCTTGTGTGGCTTTGAGATACCAAGAAGTACAAGACAAGTTTTCTGTCTCCATTGGGTGGAACAAAGTTGGATGTAGAGCGAGACACAGTAAGGCAAGTCAGCACCACGTGGTAAATGCCAGCCTGGAGACATGGTGAAGTATTATGAAATACAACACATGTGACTGATTTTAAGGAAATTGTTTTCCTAGCTGTTGCTGACTGAATTGACTATACAATTCTAGTATCTCCAGTATTTGGCCATTCTGATCAGATGTACTTGTCAGAATCACTTACTTGCTCCTGTTATTATAGTGTGCATGTATACATTAGCTGCTGCACACATATACATAAGAGTGAAGCCTTTCTAGAGAAGGAACAAAAGACACTCAACAAAAACATGGTGCAGAAGGAAGAAAAACAAACTGCAGTTCAAAAGGGCCACCTCCTAGGTGCCTGGGTGGCTCAGTCAGTTTAATGATGGACTCCTGATCTTGGCTCAGATCATAATCTTATTGTTGGTGGATTGAGCCCCACTTAGGGCTCTGTGCTGACTGTGCGAAATGGGATTTTTCTCTCTCTTCCTTTCTCTCTGTCCCTCCCTGCTCGTGCTCACTGTCACTGTCTCTCTCTCTTTCTCTCTCAAAATAAATAAAAAACATTAAAAAAAAACCTTCCATGTAGTATTCCATGGTATACCATGGAATACTACATGGCAATGAGAAACAATGAAATCTGGCCATGTGTAGCAACATGGATGGACCTTGAGGGTGTTATGCTGAGCGAAATAAGTCAGGCAGAGAAGGACAAATATCATATGTTTGCACGTATAGGAGGATTAGGAGGAACTTGACGGAAGAACAAGGGGGAGAAGAAGGGCGGAAATGGTGGGGGAAAGGGAGAGAGGCAAACCATGAGAGACTCTTGAATGCTGACAAAAACTGAGGACTGATGGATGTGGGGGGGAGGGGGGATGGGCATGGAGGAGGGCCCTTTGGGGATGAGCACTGAGTGTTATGTGGAAACTAATTTGACAATAAACTATTTGTAAAAAAAAAAAAAAACCTTCCACCTGTATTTTTTCTACTGTATTATATTACTAAGATAAAGTTTTAAAAACAGTAGCCAAAAGTTATGAAGAACTTATTCTTTGCTAGTCATTTTTTTAAAAATGTGTTATATACATTCACTGAATGACTATGCAACACATACTATCATTAACCACATTTATAGATGAGAAAACTTAGGTACAAAGGGTTTTTTTCTTTTCTTTTTTTGGCTTGTATGTTTTATGTTTTCCTATGTTGTTTTAGATTAGAAATCCCTCTGCTGACATTGAAATGTGATTAGTACAGGTCTAAGAATACATTCAGCATGTATATGAGGACTCTTTCCTGAATAATGAATGATAAGGATTTTGTGAAATATTTCTCTATATCTGGCTTTGCATATCTTAAGTGTAATGCTTAACCTTACAGCTGTTTATTATATTTTCCCCAGATCCCACTGACTAGGTTTTTCCTTCATTATATTCAAAAGGACTGGTAGTTATACAATGTGTATGTCTCCCTGCCTTGAAGATGGATCAGTATATTATTTGAATTAGTTTGCACAAATAATTGAGAAATCACTTTTCAAATAACTAGCAGATGTAAATGTGGGCATTCCAATCTGGGCATTCGATTAGAAACCAGATCTTTAACCATGATCAGCCTAAGCATTGTGCTAGAAACTCACGTGAAGCTTTGACTGGGGCTGTAGGGCCAGCATGGAAGGTAGAGCTAGTTCTTGGCAGTAATCGTTGTCAATGATAATGGGCTTGAGGATGGAGAACCCACTGTCACCTGGAGAATAACAATGGACGATGCAATTGCTAACAGTCTTCTCCTCCGTCATGTACCTGGGAAACTCATCTTGGATTTATTAGCCACATAAATTACTTTCCTGCAAAGCATAGCCATAAATCACCACAGAAAGAGTGAAAAGGTATCATTTCCTTTGGAATTATAAGCTGGAGGTGGCATGGCAGCCCAAGAGTAATTATAACACAATTAAATGTTCAGGTTCCTCCCTCTCCCTCATGATTTATGCCTGAGAAAAGTGTATGGAAAGGTCAGAGCTGTTGAGTAGCCAAGAAAAACAAAAAAAGACATCGAAGATTCCTAAGAGACCAGCAACTTGCTATTTCTTTCTTACAATGGAAAACATGTAAAAACACATATGCCACTAAGAAACACATATGTAAACATGTAAAATGTGTACCATATACACAAAAAGCATTATGTGTACAAGGTGGACATGTACACCATGTACACATGTAAAAAAGACATATCAAAACTAATGTATATTTTTATGATTTTTCTAAGAGTACAATGAGAAATCATCTGTTGGTTTTGGGAAATTATAATATTTCTGAAATATGACTGCAAACAGCCTTAGAGTTCTAGAATGTTTCAGTTGGATGAAAAGTCAGTTATCATTCTCTTCAGCCAAATAGATGCAGGAAACTGTTTGGCAAACACATATTATTGACTTCCTGCTAAGTGTATGGTGTTAATCTAGGTACTTTGGGTAAAAAAGGAGTACAATGATGCCAAAAGCATGAGCAACAAGAAAAAAATGGATAATCAGACTTCTTCAAAATTAAAAACAAGCACATTAAAGGACATTCTCAAGAAAGTGAAAAGACAGAATAGAGAATGGGAGAAAGTATTTTGAATTGCATATTTGATAAGGGTCTAGTATTCAGAATATGAAGCAGTCCTACTCAGTGAGAAAAAGACAAATAGGGACTCCTGGGGGCCTCAGTAGGCTAAGTGCCAGACTTTGGCTCAGGTCATGATCTCATAGTTCATGAGTTCGAGCCCTGCATCAGGCTCTGTGCTGACAGCTTAGAGACTGGAGCCTGCTTCAGATTCTGTGTGTCCCTTCTCTCTCATCCCCCCCTCTCCTGATCACACTCTGTCTCTCTCTCAAAAATAAATAAACATTAAAAAAAGAAAGAAAAGAAAAAGAAAATAATCCAATTAAAAGAGGCAAAGGGCTTGAATACACAGTTCTTCAAGAACTATATAGCCAACAAGCACACAAAAAGATGCTCAACATTGGTAGTCACTAGGGAAATGCATATCCAAACCATATGAGATACCACTTCACACCCACTAGGAAAACTGTAACAACAAAAAAAGTTAAAGAAAGGAAAATAACAGTTGTTGGAGAGGATGTGGAGAAACTGGAACCCCCATTCACTGCTGATGAGAATGTAAAATAGTTCAGCCACTGTGGAAAACAGTTTGGTGGTTCCCTGGAAAGTTAAACACAGAATTACCACATAACTCAGTGATTCCCCTTCTAGGCATACACCCAAAGAATTGAAAGCACGGACTCAAACACATATGTGTACATGCACGTCCACAGTAGTATTATTTACAATAGCCAGACGGTGGAGACAATCCAAGTGTCCATAGATGGAAGGATGGATAGACAAGTTGTGGTGTAGACACACAGTGGAATGTTTCAATCATACAAAGGGAGGAAGTATTGATACATTCTACAGCACAGGTGGACCTCAAAAAATGATACTAAGTGAACTAAGCCGTACACAAAAGTTACTTATTGTCTGATGATTTTTATATGAAAAACCCAGCCAAAGTAATCTGCAGAGACAGAAAACAGGCTAGTGGTCACCACTAGTGGTTTGGGGTGATGAAAATATTGGAACATGACAAATGTAGTGGTTGCATAACATCATGCCTATGCTAAATGCCACTGGATTTTACACGTTCAAATGGTGAATTTCATGTTAACATGAATCTCACCCTAATTAAAAACTAAAGAAAAAAACATAGAGCATTTTATAGTGAAAAGGACGCTGGATTTGGAATCAGATTTGGGTTTGCAACTTGGCTCTGCTAGTTTCTCTCTATATGAATCTGGAGAAATCATTCAGTCTCACTCTGGAACATGCATATTAACGGAACAGGTTAGGTTCCAACCTGCCTTGGGCAGGCATGTAGCTAACAGTTGCCAGACAATGGAAATAACACATCAGATGCTTCCCTATCTGTGCTCACTATTTTTGCATACACTAGATACCCACCAATCAATTGTTCTCATTTCACAGGCATTTGCAGTCATGCTTGTGGGACTAAAGCACAGATTCTGTAGAAAGGAAGGAATGCAAGAAGAAGCCAAGTGCTTTGGAGGTACCAGCAGAGAGACCAGAAGGGTTCAGGTCCTCTGCTGGCTTTTTCACATTTTTGGAGAGACAGGAATACACCGTGCAAGTTAAGCAAAGGATCAGGCAATGGTAGGAGAAAAAGAAGGACTTGGCTCAGCCTCACTGGGATAACTGCTGCCGTAACTGAGAGTTGGCAAACCCTGGGACATTAGGATCCGCACCATGTGAGGTGCCCTCAGCCCGGCCTGGGCCAAGTCCATTGTGGCTGCTCATTAGATTGATTTATTTCTCAATGTACAGACGTTGCCTAGTTCCCCAGGCCCAGGAGGCACAACATAATAATGATGCAATTCATCAGCATTTGCCACATCTCCATGAAGCCAGGTCACATGGCCACTGACAGGTGACTCTGCCAAAGAAGAGGCAGGCAAGGGAGATCCTGGTGACCCAGGAGGGGGTGTTCACGTAGGCACACAGGAAACAAGGGCTGCTTCTCTCTTTAGCTGTTAGCAACAGGCCATATCTTCAAGAGCAAGGTCATGGATGAAGCCTTGGTTCAGAAGAAAGAAATCCTTAGTGTAATGGGTCAGCAAAGATCAGAAAGGCAAATTCGCTCTATTATTTGCAGTCATGGCAAAATATTGCCATGGTTGGCAGTATACTGTGGTTGTTTGCCACAGGCAGGTAATTATTATGTAAATATTTGATTTTGCTCTAAATGTTATCTAGATGTGTGTGCATGTGTACGTCGATGTGTGTGCATATGTGCGTGTGTGTGTGTATGTGTACACTCATATTAATGTTCACTATAGCTTAACTAGAATTCCTATCCTGGAAAGAAGAGAAAGAATTCATGCCTATGAAATGGTCATACAAAGAGAACTTAAAAAATTTTTTAAGCTAACGTAGAATGTGTTACAAAATTTGGAAAACTTCAATCTTCACTGTGTGTTGTGTGTGTGTGAATGCACATGTGTGCCTGTTACATGTGTGCACGTGAGTTTGTGCAAAGGCCCACTGTTGAGGAAGCACAGAGCTCTGGTGTAGATTTGGGTCACCAGTTCATCTGATAGCCTCTCTGTGGCTCAGAGCATTCACGGTTTTAATTGTCTACAGTGTAGGAAGTTCAGGTAGAAGCACTGATTGACCCAAGTTAAGTCTCTGCTTAAATCACTTAAATGTTATGAGGTGTCTGTTTCTACCAAACAATGGATCTTGAACTTCTTTGGATATGCATGTGTGTGTGTTTGTGTGTGTGTGCATGCAAGACATATGTTTTTTTTTTTTTAGAAGGAATAAGGACTTTACAAATCTTCCAGAATAGATGAGCAGCAGGTAAGTCGCCTAGACTATGCAAAGGTGAACTGACATGGAAGGTGTGACAAAGACAGGATTGTTTTCCAAGGAGTCATCATAGCCACCATTACCATGTAACAGTGGTCTGTTGAGTAGCAGGAGTGGAAATACCACAGCCTGAGCAGAAAGTGCTGATGGTCTTCTGCTGTTTGGGAGAAAAGGCCAGTGTGTTGAGGCCAGAAGATGATCTTTTTTTTTTAATACATAAATAATATTTTATTTTATTTTTTAATTTATTCTCAAGTTAGTTAACATACAATGTAGTCTTGGCTTTAGGAGCAGAATCCAGTGGTTCATCACTCACACACATACATCACTTACATACATACCAGTGCTCATCCCAACAAGTGCCCTCGTTAATGTCCATCACCCATTTTCCTGGCCCCCATCAACCCTCAGTTTGTTTTCTGTATTTAAGAGTCTCTTATGGTCTGCCTCCCTCCTGTTTTTATCTTATTTTTCCTTCCCTTCCTTTATAATCATCTGTTAAGTTTCTTAAATTCCACATATAAGTGAAACCATGTGATATCTGTCTTTCTCTGACTGACTTATTTTCCTTAGCATAATACCTTCCAGTTTTATCCACATTGTTGCAAATGGTAAGATTTCATTCTTTTTCATTGCCAAGTAGTATTCCACTGTGTATTGTGTATATATATTGCATACATTGGAATATTGTATGTATTCCATTGCGCACGTGTGCGCACACACACACGTATTCTTCATCCATTCATCAATTGATGGACATTTAGGCTCTTTCCATAATTTGGATTTGTTGATAAGGCTGCTATGAACATTGGGATGCATGTGCCCCTTCAAATCAGCACTCCTGTATCCTTCGAATAAATTCCTAGTAGTGCAATTGCTGGATCATAGGGTAATTATATTTTTAATTTGCTGAGGAACCTCCACACCATTTTCCAGAGTGGCTGCACCCGTTTGCATTCCCACCCACAGTGCAAGAGGGTTGTCCTTTCTCCACATCCTTGCCAGCATCTGTTGTTTCTTGAGTTGTTCATTCTAGTTACTCTGACCAGTGTGAGGTAGTATCTCATTGTGGTTTTGATTTGTATTTCCCTGATGATGAGCAATGTTGAGTATCTTTCCATGTATCTGTTTGCCATTTGAGTATCTTCCTTGGAAAAGTGTCTATTCATGTTTTCTGCCCATTTATTTACTGGATTATTTGTTTTCTGGGTGTTGAGTTTGGTAAGTTCTGTATAAATTTTGTATACAAACCCTTTATCCGATATATCCTTTTCTTTCTTTTTTTTTTTTAATGTTTTTTATTTATTTCTAGGAGATAGAGAGAGAGAGACAGTGTGAGCAGGGGAGGGCCAGAGAGAGAGGGAGTCACAGACTCTGAAACAGGCTCCAGGCTCTGAGCTGGCTGTCAGCACAGAGCCCGACGCGGGGCTCGAACCCACGAACCGCGAGATCATGACCCAAGCGAAAGTCGGACGCTTAACCGACTAAGCCACCCAGGCGCCCCCCGATATATCCTTTTCAAATATCTCCCATTCAGTTGGTTGCCTTTTAGTTTTATTGATTTATTTCCTTTGTGGTTCAGAAGTTTTTGTCTTGATGAGGTCTCAACAGTTCATTTTTGAGAAGCTGATCTTGAAGAGGAGAGGAGATAGAATGGGGACAAGGGGAGGGAGAAAGTGGTAGGGCCACTACCTTGGAAGACATACATGAAAGTCCAGAAAGATAAATGGGAAAAATGGTTATTTTTCTCCTTTGCAAGACTTTCCCCCCTCCCTGCCTCTCCCAGTGAACATCACAAAAATGTAGAATTATGAAATAGTTTTGAAGCATGAAAAACATGTTTGAGACAAGTTGTTTACCTGGCACTGAAGCCTTAAAATTAATTTTTAAAAATTGTGCAAGAGGAAGACTAATACTTAGAAACGTGTTTCCATTCATTATAAGCCACCACAATGATAAACAGCACTGGTACAATATTCCAGTTGAAGCATGAGAGACATTTCTCACCGAAGGGAGTACTTTTTATGTTGACAGTGGCTGCTAGGGATCGAGGGCATTAAGACACTTTATGGCCAATTAATGGCTATCAATCAATCAATCAATCACTTTTCTACATTAAAGGCATATTCAATCTAATGTCCTTTCTATTTAAGTCTCTACAGGTATGAAGTTATATGGAGAACCACCGTAAGATTAAAAAACATTCACTTAAAGCATTAGTCATCCCTCAAACATCCTTTTGTCTTGACACTAAAGTCAATTTTACTGATTGTCAGATGTTGTAAACAGCGAATAAAACAATGTTAATACAGTATCAGCCAGGAGAATATGACCCTTCCCTTGAAAATGATGAAGGCAGGACTCTTCAGTGACCCCGTGGCATCCTTACCCCATCCAATGATGTTTTTGGCAACAGTACAGTGTCTTAGGGACTTGAGATTTGGGAGCTTTTCCTACTTATGGGGAAGCTGCTGCTCTGGCTCCTGCTCTATAGTCCTAGACTGTCCTATGCTGTGTCCTTTTCCCATGTCACATCAGTGTGATGATAATGCTTATGTATGTCTTAGTCCATTTGGGCTGTTTTAACAGAATGCCACAGACTTGGTGATTTATAAAAATGACAGAAATTTATTTCTCATGGTTCTGGAGGCTGGAAATCCATAGTCAAGTCACCAGAAGATTCTGTGTCTGGTGAGGACCACTTTGTGGTTCATAGATGGTGTCTTCTCACTTGTCCTTGCATAGTGGAAAAAACTAAGGAGCTCTCTGGGGCATCTTTTATAAAAGAACTGATCTTATTTTTGAGGGCTCTACCCTTATGACTTAATCACCTCCCGAAGGCCACATCTCCTAATATCATCACATTGGGGGTTAGATGTTGAAACATATGAATTTTGTGGGGACATAAGCATTTAGTCCATAGCAATGTGAATAGATGACTAGGTCCGTGTAAGGGAGAATAAGGCACATAAAAAGCAGGAAGAATTGAAGTAATATCAGACCCATGGAGTATGTCAATTACAAAATATATCAAAAACAGTGAGAAGAAGGGGCGCCCGGGTGGCTTAGTCGGTTAAGCGTCAGACTTTCGCTCAGGTCATGATCTCACGGTTCGTGGGTTCGAGCCCCGCGTCGGGCTCTGTGCTGACTGCCAGCTCAGAGCCTGGAGCCTGTTTCAGTCTGTGACTCCCTCTCTCTCTGACCCTCCCCTGCTCACGCTGTCTCTCTCTCTCTCCTAGAAATAAATAAAACATTAAAAAAACAACACAAAACAAAAAAAACAGTGAGAAGAAAAGTGTGTTCTGCTGACCATCAGTATAAGTGTAGAGTGATGAATTTCCCATAGCCCAGCCTGAATCATGGTGATAATCCTTGACTGAATGGCTGTCCCATCTACAGAGACCGAAAAGCCAAGCCCTTTTGTTTTGGTCTACAGTAAATGGTCTACAGTCTATCATCTTCAGCCTTTTTTTTTTTTTTAAACGAAGCAAGGAAAGACAAAGCTTGATGCAGTCATGAAACTGCAAGAAAGAGTTGCAGTTTAAAAAGTTTGAAAAATAGCCAAGTTACACAATGAAATGCCTTGGTATTTAAGAAGGTCCCTACCTTCAGCTGCAGCACTTCCATAGGATGCCAACTCCCTTGGTCATCATGTATCTGAATCAGCCAGTTCCTTTTGGTCAAAATCCCTCTTTGAGAGTTCCAGCTTCAGTGATAATCTCAGAAGACTTATACTGAAGGGCAGAAGAAAGAAAAGGGCCTATTGAGGACTTGGAAGAATTTTAGCAAATTATTTGTGCCCCCCAGAATATTATGGATTCTAAATCTAAGGCAGAAGTGCAAGACAGAGAAGGCCAATGATTGAGAAGACACTGTTGCTGTGTTTTGCCATAATACAAAGCAAGCAGGACCTCCTGGCCTTGGTATTGAAAAGTCACATTCAAGGGCAGTGTCTGATCTGGATGGACCATCTGAGGTCCAGCCATTATATAACAGACAGCATCCAGTTGCTCAATTTTCTTCCTCCTTGCTTGCTTCAGAGGCAGCTCCACCTCAAACAAATAAAAATGTTTTCTCCCTACTGCATATCATGGATGATATCACCATAGAAAGTATGGTGTTCCTTTATAACTTAATGTTGGTGTTTGCCTGAGTTCTCCACTTTTGCAAATTTATCATAAACCTCAGTGTTAGGCTAGAGCTCTTAAAGCCCCTTGAGAAAAATTCTATGTAAAGACATATTAAATTTGGACATATTCCCCTTAGAGATTAACACACAGAATGGGATCCTTTTACAAACAGTCCATTTAATGGATCTTCCTTCTTTTTTTTCTCTCTCTCTCTCATTGGTTTTTCTCCCTTAAATATGATGTCATATTATTGGCTCCACTTCTCTCTCTTTCCTCTTTGGTTTTGCAAGGGGAAGTGGGGGAGAAAGGGTGGGAAAGTCTATGTTCAAAACATTTGCCCAGCTGCACATGATATATTTTACCTTCCTTTTAAAAAATGTTTTATTTATTTCTGAGATAGAGATAGAGACAGCATGAGCAGGGGAGGGTCAGAGAGAGAGAGGGAGACACAGAATCTGAAGGAGGCTCCAGGCTCTGAGCTAGCTGTCAGCACAGAGTCCAATGTGGGACCCAAACCCACAAGTCGTAAGATCATAACCTGAGCCAAAGTCGGACGCTTACCGACTGAGTCACCCAGGCGCCCCTATATTTTACCTTCCTAAACATGTCAAGACTCTTAGTTCATTAATGGGAATAAAAGGTGAATTGGATCCATTGTAGTACCTCCCCACCTGTTCCTATCACTTGCCAACCAATAGCCCCGTACAAGATTATCTTTTCTTTTCTGGTGGCAAATTTTCTAAAAACTTTACATTTCCCCAAAGGCTGTTACTGAGGATACCAGATGTGATTCCTTTGGTGAGGAAAGGAATGGGAATGCTTGATGTTATTTTGGAATATGAACTTCTCTCATTATAACGTCTTCAAGGCATTTCTGCTTCCCAAGTACCCCAGCACAATGCCTGGCACAATTACAGGCTCACTAAATAACCAGTGGATTGAACTGACATCCAAGATGTTTTTAGTTTGTTTGCTTGTTTGTTTGTTTTGGCTAGAAAAACGATGATGCCTTTTGTTGTAACCAACACCTGGGAAGGGGCAATGGGTTAGTTAGGCCAATCCTTAAACACCTTCTAAAGGTAGGTTGGAAATACGTTTTGTTCAGTGATGACAATGTGAGAGAAAATGCAGTGTCCATGTTAGAAGTAAGCTCATCAAGGGGCACCTAGGTGACTCAGTTGGTTGAACATCTGACCCGACATCAGCTCACATCATGATCTCATGGTTTCTGAGTTCAAGCCCCATATTGGAGGCTCTGTGCTGAAAACTTGGAGCCCAGAGCCTTCTTTGGATTCTGTGTCTCCCTCTCTCTCTGCCACTCCCCCACTCACAACCTGTCTGTCTGCCTGTCTGTCTCTCTCTCAAAAATAAATAAACATTTAAAAATAGAAGTTAGCTCATTAAGAGGTACCTGGGTGGCTCAGCTGATTGAGCATCTGTCTCTCTATTTCAGCTCAGGTCATGATCTCATGGTTACATGGGTTCCTGCCCCGCATCAGGCTCTGTGCTGACTTTGCAGAGCCTGCTCAGGATTCTCTCTATCTCTCTGTCCCTCCCTGGTTCGTGCTCTCTCTCTCTCTGTCTCTTTCAAAAGAAATAAATAAACTTAAAAAATTATATATAAAAAAGAAGTTAGCTCATCAAGTAGGCAATTGAAAAAGGGTGCCAGTTCCAGAAAAAAGGAAGGAAATAAATATTTGTTATTGAACACTTGATAGGTATCAGAGAGTGTGATTCACAGAAGTATAGGTGAGACATGAATTGTTTCATACAATCCCCTATGGGGATTAATTTTATTATTTCCATTTCACAGAGAAGGAAACTGATGTTCAGAAAAGCTTGTAACTTGCATAGGATTATAGCTAATAAGTGTGAGAGCCAGAATTCTTATTCAGGTCTGGGTAACTCTAAAGCCTATGCCTTTCCCCAGTAGGAAACATTCTCCTTGCCTCTCTAAGTTTAGGAGGATAAATAAATAAATAAATAAATTTAGGAGGATATTAATCCCACTGGGACACCTCTCTGATTTCTCTTCCTGCACCCAGCACTCCTGATCACAGCTCCTATGCAGAAATCTACCCTTTGGAGCCTTCCACCCTACAGAAGATTCCATAAAGTCAATGCGATTAATGTTCATACTAATAATGGGGTTAGTGGGTGTCTTTTTTTTAAGCTCTTGGGTGCTGCAGAGCTGGACAGCTGAAGGGGGGCCTGGTCCAAAGCAACCTTTGGAGGGAAGGGAAGATCACTGCATGAATGCTGGGAAGGTGTGTGACACAGAATCCATGCTCTAGAACTTGGGCAAGTCTTCCTCTTTGGGAGCTTGTGATTCAAAAAGCCAACAGACTCAAATAGCTCATATTGACCACAAAGGGAGGCTGCAATGGAGAAGGATGGACCCAGCCATATCAGGTCTTACTTCTTCTGGATTGTATTCCTTTCATTACCCGGTGGTTTACATTTCATTGTTAAAGTAGCACTGAGCTCAAAGGTATAAGTTCTTTTAGCTCACTTTTTGCAAAATTCATCTTTTAAAATCGATATTATATATATTGGACTATAGTAAAATAGGAAAGAATTTTGCTTAGTGAGATACAAAGCCCTTCCTAGGCAGATCTAAATGTTGGGGGAGAAATATGGGAGAGAAGAAAAATAAGTGGAAATAAAAAAAGCAAAAACTCCTTTGTTTTATACCTAAAAGATTATAGGATCCCTGGGGTCATTTGTAGACTTGTGAAATTAAGAGAAAAAGGATCAAAACAAGTGTCTGGCAAACAGGAAAACATTTCAAATACAGTTTAAACTGTTAAATGCCCTCTGAGTCTTGACTCTGTGTCCCCATCAGACTCAAATGTGGTGCACAGGAACATGGAAGAACAGCTTTCTAGATACTGACAGAAACAAGCTTTTCAGAGGGAAACACCCAGGAGATGGGAGGAGGTTTCTATTTTTTCTTCTCAAATATTTTATTACTGCATATACCACTGGATGAAGTGACTCACGCTGTAAATACATCGGAGAGACATGAGGTGGTTTAAAGAAATAATTGCCTTTTACATCATGAGACGTGATTAAAAAGGGTAGCTTGCCAGATTTGTGTGTGTGTTATGGTGATGCTACTTTTGAGTCATGGAAGGAAACTTTTTTATGAGGCTTCATTTAGTTTTATGAGGAAAGTTCACCTCGGAGGAGAAAGTGAGTTTTGGGCCCCATCCGTGGAGCTGGATGGTTCTGGTGTTCTGAGATCTTTAAGTTCTGTGATCTAGACAATAAAAAGGGCCCACAGCGCTCCGCAGGTTGCACTAGGCAGGAGCGGACGTGCGGGGTGCGGCTTGCAGTGTTGGGTGACGTGAATTAGGCCAGCTCCTGATGTGGCGCTGGGAGAGATGAACAGGGTCACTCCAGTCCCTTCCCCAGAGCCGCCCGCGAGCTGCAACCCTAGCTGCTCTGTGCTTCCCCTCTTCTTCGTGAAGGCCTGAAATCACCTAAAAGCCTAACAGAAACAATAAAGCGTGTAAGAGAACAGGAGAATCAAACTCTCATTCTACAGAGAGGTGTCTCTGTACGTTCTGTTTGTAACTCGCCAATCAGATCTGGGCATGCTGGAAACATTGGACATTGCCAAAAATGACGAAAATGATATGGAAAAAATAAAAAATAATGAGAATGAAGAGGGATGATTATCAGAACTTCTTCATTTCTGACCTGTGCCAAAAGTACATCAAAGCAATCACTTGCCATTTTTCTTAGTTTAGAAAGAACTGTCAGAGCACCTTACATTTTTGTTCTCTACAGGCCTGTACCAATGTCCTGTGTTAACTCTTTAGTGGCTCATTCATTCATTCATCCCCCTATGTGTTCATTCGTCCATTCATTCTCTGTGTGAAAAGGATCAATTTGCAACAAACCTGATCCCCCAAATGTTCAACATATTTTCCTTTAGTTTTTGAGTGTAACCATGGATACACAGACTGAGGGCCAAGACTCTATGTAGGCTCTACTTGATGGCTTCAAATGAATCAATGGCTTGTAGCCTTTCTGTATGCACATGATGATCATGACATTGACAGTGAAATGACAGTGACATTTCCAGAGAATCTGGCTCTTGTTTTTCCTTATTTATGGTCTTGTCAATTTTCTATGCCTTATTCATTATCCATAGTTTAATCCCTTAGGAAGGTAAATGGAGAGGGAATAAGAGCAAAATGACTGAGGTGGTAAGAAAGAATTACTACAAAAGTTCCAAATTATTATATTACTGACTACTTATATTATCTTCTGAACCTTCTTGTAAAACTTAATTTAATTTAATTTTTTTCATAATTTATTGTAAAGTTAGCAAACATACAGTATATACAGTGTACTCTTGGCTTCAGGAGTAGATTTCCATGATTCATCATTTACATACAACACCCTGTACTCATCCCAACAAGTACCTTCCTCAATGAATGCCCATCACCCATTTTCCCCACCCTCCCAATCCCCCCACCCCATCAACCCTCAGTTTGTTCTCTGTATTTAAGAGTCTCTTATGGTTTGCCTCCTTCTCTGTTTGTAACTTATTTTTCCTTCCCTTCCCCTATGGTCTTCCATTAAGTTTCTCAAATTCCACATATGAGTGAAAACATATGATATTTGTCTTTCTCTGACTGAACACCATCCAGTTCCATCCACGTTGTTGTAAATGGCAAGATTTAATTCTTTTTCATTGCCAGATCGTATTCCGTTGTATATATATGCAACATCCTTATCCTTTCATCAGTTGATGGACATTTGGGTTCTTTCCATAACTTGGCTATTGATAATAGCACTGCTTTAAACATTGGGGTACAAGTGCCCCTATGAATGAGTACCTATGTATCATTTGAATAAATTCCTAGTAGTGCAATTGCTTGGTCATAGGGTAATTCTATTTCTAATTTTTTGAGAAACCTCCACACTGTTTTCCAGAGGGGCTGCATCAGTTTGCATTCCCACTCACAGTGCAAGAGAGTTCCCCTTTCTTTCACATCCTTGCCAACCTCTGTTGTTTCCTGAGTTGTTCATTTTAGCCACTGGGACTGGTGTGAAGTGGTATCTCAATGTGATTTTGATTTGTATTTCCCTGATGACCAATGTTGAGCATCTTTCCATGTGTCTGTTAGTCATCTGCATGTCTTCTTTGGAAAAGTATTCATGTCTTTCGTCCATTTCTTCACTGGATTGTTTTTGTTTTGTTTTGTTTTTTTGGGGTGCTCAGTTTGTTAAGTTCTTTATAGGTTTTTGATACTAACCCTTTACCCAATATGCCATTTGCAAATATCTTCTTCCCTTCTGTCAGTTGCCTTTTAGTTTTATTGATTGTTTTCTTTGTGGTGCAGAAGATTTTTATCTTGATGAGGTCCCAATTCATTTCCCTAGTCTTTAGATACATATCAAGTAAGAAGTTGCTGCAGCCAAGGTCAAAGAGGTTGCTGCCTGTTTTCTCCTCTAGGATTTTGATGATTTCCTGTCTCACATTTAGGTCTTTCATCCATTTTGAATTAGTTTTTGTGCATGGTGTAAGAAAGTGGTCCAATTTCTTTCTTCTGCATGTTGCTGTCCAATTCTCCCAACACCATGTGTTAAAGAGACTGTCTTTTTTCCATTGGATACTCTTACCTGCTTTGTCAAAGATTAGTTAGTTGGCCATATTTTTGTGGGTCCAATTCTGGGTTCTCTATTCTATTCCATTGGCCTGTGTGTCTGTTTTTGTGCCAATACCATACTGTCTTGATGATTACAGCTTTGTAGTAGAGGCTAAAGTCCAGGATTGTGATGTCCACAGCTTTGGTTTACTTTTTCAACATTATGTTGGCTATTTGGGGTCTTTTGTGGTTCCATACAAATTATAGGATTATTTGTTCTAGCTTTGGGAAGAATGCTGGTGCAATTTTGATTGGGATTGCATTGAATGTGTAGATTGCTTTGGATAATATTGACATTTTAATAATATTTATTCTTCCAATCCATGAGCATAGGATGCTTTTCCATTTCTTCATGTCCCCTTCAATTTCTTTCATAAGTTTTCTATAGTTTTCAGCATACAGATCTTTACATCTTTGGTTAGGTTTATTCCTAGGTATTTTATGATTCTTGATGCAATTGTAAATGGGAATAATTTTTTGATTTCTCTTTCTGTTGCTTCATAATTGGTGTATAGAAATGCAACTGATTTTGTACATTGATTTTATATCCTAGACTTCACTGAATTCATGTATCAGCTCTAGCAGTTTTTTTGGTGGAGTCTTTTGAGTTTTCCATGTATATCATGTCATCTGTGAAAAGTGAAAGTTTGACTTCTCTGTCAATTTGGATGCCTCTTATTTCATTTTGTTGTCTGATTACTGAGGCTAAGGCTTGCCATACCATGTTAAGCAATAGTGTCCAACAGTGGACATCCCTGCCGTGTTCCTGACCTTAGGGGGAAAGCTCTCAGTTTTTCCCCATTGAGGATGATATTAGCTGTGGGCCTTTCATATATGGCTTTTATGATATTAAGGTATGTTATTTCTTTCCCATCTTTCTTGAGGTTTTTATTAAGAAAGAATAATGTATTTTGTCAAATATTTTTTTCTGAATCTATTGACAGGATCATATGTTTCTTATCCTTTCTTCTGTTAATGTGATGTGCCATATTGATTGCTTTGTGAATATTGAACCAGACTTGCAGCCCAGGAATGAATCCCACTTGATCATGGTGAATAATTCTTTTAATATACTGTTAAATTCGATTTACTAGTATCTTGTTGAGCATTTTTTCAACCATGTTCTTTAGGGATATTGGTCTGTAATTCTCCTTTTTACTGGGGTCTTTGGTTTGGGAATCAAGGTAATGCTGGCTTCATATAATGAGTCTGGAAGCTTTCCTTCTGTTTCTACTTTTTGGAACAGCTTAAGAAGAATAGGTATTAATTCTGGTTTAAATGTATGATAGAATTCCCCTGGGAAGTCATCTGGCCTCGGACTTTTATTTATTGGGAGATTTTTGATAACTGATTCAATTTCTTTACTGGTCATGTATCTGTTCAAATTTTCTTTCTTCCCGTTTGAGTTTTGGTAGTCACGGGTGCCTAGGAATTTGTCCATTTCTTCCAGATTGCCCAGTTTGTTGGCATATAATTTTTTATAGTATTCTCTAATAATTGTTTGTATTTCTGTGGTGTTGGTTGTGTCTTTCATTTGTGATTTTAACTATTTAGGCCCTCTCTCTTTTCATTTTGAGAAGTCTGGTTAGGGGTTTATCAATTTCATCTATTATTTCAAAAAACCAGCTCTTAGGTCATCTATCTGTTAGACTGTTCGCTTTTTTTTATTCTATATTGTTTATTTCTACTTTAATCTTTATTATTTATCTTCTCTGCTTTCTTTGTTGCTATGTTTCTGCTTCCCTTACGTGTGAGGTTAGGTTCTGTATTTGGGACCTTTTTTTTCTTTGTGAGATAGGCCTGGATTGCAATGTGTTTTCCCCTTAAGATTGCCATTGATGCAGGACTGTTGTGCTTTCATTTTCATTTGCTTTCATATATTTTTAAATTTCTTCTTTAATTTTTGGTTGACTAATTAATTCTTTAGTAGGATGTTCTTTAACCTCCATGTATTTGGAAGCTTTCCAAATTTTTTATTGTGGTTGATTTCAAGTTTCATAGCATTGTGGTCTGAAAATATGCATGGTATGATCTCAATCTTTTTTATATTTGTTGAGGGCTGTTTTGTGACCCAGTATGCGATCTATCTTGGAGAATGTTCCATGTCTACTGGAGAGGAAAGTATATTCTGCTGCTTTGGGATGTAGAGTTCTAACTATATCTGTCAAGCCCATCTGGTCCAATGTATTGTTCAGGGTACTGATTCTCTGTCTAGATGATCTGTCCATTGCTGTAAGTGGAGTATCAAAGTCCCCTGTAATTACCACATTCTTATCATAAGATTGCCTATTGTTTTATACATTGGGTGCTATCATATTAGGGGCATAAACATTTACATTTGTTAGCTCTTCTTGATGGATAGACCCTTTAATTATGATATAATGCCCTTCTTCATCTCTTGTTGTAGTCTCTGTTTAAAAATCTAGTTTGTCAATATAAGTATGACTACTCTGGCTTTCTTTCAACATCCAGTAGCATGATAGATGATTCTCCATCCCCTCACTTTCAATCTTCAGGTGTTCTCAGGTCTAAAATCAGTCTCTTGTAGGTAGAATATAGATGGATCTTGTTTTTTAATGCATTCTGATACCTTATCTCTTTTGATTTAGGTATTTTGTCCAGTTGCATTCAGAGTGATTATCGAAAGATATGGATTTAGTGTCATTGTGTTACCTGTAGGTTTCATGCTTGTAGTGATGTCTCTGGTCCTTTGTAGTCTTTGCTGCTTTCTACTCACAGAGTCCCCCTTAGGATCGCCTGCAGAGCTAGTTTAATGGTCAGAAAACTTTAGTTTTTGTTTGTCTGGGAAAGCCTTTATCTCTCCTTCTATTCAGAATAATTGCCTTGCTGAATAATGGATTCTTGGCTGCATATTTTTCCTATTCAGCACATTGAATAATTCCTGGCACTCCCTTCTGGTCTGCCAAGTTTCAGTGGACAGGTCTGTTACTTCCCTTATGTGTCTACCCGTTTAGTTTAAGGCCTGTTTGTCTCTAGCTGCTTCCAGAATTCTCTATCTTTGTATTTTGTCAGTTTCATTATGATATTTTCATGGTGTTAACCTGTTTTTGTTGATTTTGAAGGGAGTTCTCTGTGCCTCCTGGACTTGGATTTCTGCTTCCTTCCCCAGATTAGGAAGTTTCTCAGCCATAATTTGTTCAAATAAACTTTCTTCCCCTTTCTCTCTCTCTTCTTCTTCTGGAACTCCTAAGATATAGATATATTATTTCATTTCATTGAATCACTCCTCTCATGTTCTAGTAATTTCCTTTCCCATTTTTTCTCAACTTCATCATTTTCCATACTTTTATCTTCTATTTCATCTATTCTTTCCACTGCTTCTCCCATCCTTGCTGTTACTGCATCTAGTTTATTTTGTGTCTCATTTACAGCATTTTCTTAATTCATCATGACTATTTCTTGGGTCCTTGATCTCTGCAGGAATAGATTTTCTGCTGTCTTCTATGCCTTTTTCAAGCCCAGCTATTAGTCTTATGGCTACCATTCTAAATTCTTGTTCAGATATAATGTTTATACCTGTTTTGAGCAATTCTCTGGCTGTCATTTCTTCCTGGAATTTCTTTTGGGAGAGTTCTTCTGTTTCATCACTTTGGCTAGTTTTCTGTCTTTTACATGTTTTAGTAGCTTGTTATGTGTCCTGCACCTGTGAGTACGACTAAATTAAAAAGGGATCATACAGTCTCCAGGGTTCAGTAAGTGTTTTTGGGGTGTGTTGTGTGCACTCTGTTCTTGCATCTTTGCACTACTTTACTACTGCTTGTAGTGGTGTATTCGATCTTCCACCAGGTGTGCTTTGATTTGTTCATTGAAGCAACCCTGGAAAAAAGGAAAAAGGAGTGTGGGAGAAACTTTATCCCACACAAATAAAGAAATGACAAGGGAGGGCTAAAAATATCAGGCAGAGAATCAAAGAAACCAAAAGGCTTAATCTAGAGAGAGAGAGGAAAATAAAGAGAAAGGAAATACAGAAAAGGTGTAAAAAGAATAGAGTAAAAATGTCTGATTAAACAAACAACCAGAACAGAGAAAGAAAGAATATATATATATATATATTATATATATATATATAAGAACTGAACAAATAATCAAATCAGAAACTAGGAGGCTT